>NC_087348.1:134417602-134571010 GCF_030014295.1 Loxodonta africana
TAGGATTAGATTAGGGTTACTCTTCGTGTTAGAGTTAGGGTTAGGGATAAGTTTAGGGATAGCATTAGGTTTAGGGTTGGGGACACGGTTAAGGGTTAGGGTGTGTGTTAGTGTTAGGTTTACCGTTAAGGAGAGGGTTTAGGTTAATTGTTATGGTTAGGGTTAGAGTTAGAGTTAGGGTTAGGGTTAGGGTGAAGTTTCAGTTAATAGTGAGGGTTAGGGTTAAGGTTAGAGTTAGGGTTAAGGTTAGTGTCAGGGTTAGGTTTAGGGTTAGGGTTACGGTAGGGGTAAGGTTACTGTGAAGGTTAGGTTTACAGTAAAGGGTAGTGCTGGGTTAGGGTTAGGGTTACGTTTAGAGTTATTGTTAGGCTTAAGATTAGGGTTAGGGTAGAGTTCATGTTAGGGTTAATTTTAGGGTTAGGGTAAGGGTTAGGTTTAGTTCAGGGTTAGGGCTAGGATTAGGGATAGGGTTAGGATTGGGGGATGGGTTAGGGATTCGTGTGAGGGTTAGTGCCAGGTTTACAGTTAAGCTGATGTTTTAGGGTGTTACAGTTAGCGTTAGGGTTAGGGTTAGAGTTAGGGTTAGGATTAGGTTTATGCTTAGGTTTAGGGTTAGGGTTAGGGTCAGGGTTAGGTGGAGATTTAGTGTCATGTTTAGGTTGTTTTTTTAGTTTTAGGGTTAGGCTTAGTGTGAAGTTTATTTTAATTATGAGGTTTAGGGTTAGGGGTTAGGGTTAGGTCATGTTTAGTTTTAGGTTTGGGGTTAGTGTTAGCGTTAGGGTTAGTTTTAGTTTTGGTTAGGGTTTGAATGAATTTAAGGTAGGTTTAGCGTTCTGGTTAGGGTGAAATTTTGGTTAAGGGTGAGGGTTTGTTTTAGGTTTAGGGTTAGGGTTAGAGTTAGGGTGAGTGTTTAGGTTTAGGTTTAAGGTTAAGTTTAGGTTTAGGCTAATGATTAGGTTTAGAGTTAGGGTTAGGGGTTATTGTTTCGGTAAGGTTTAGGGTAGGGTTCTGTTTAGGGTTAAGTATAGTGTTAGGGTAAGAGTTAGAGTTCCATTTACAGTTGAGTGTTTTGGGTGTTACTGTTAGGGTTAGGGCTAGGGTTACAGTTAGAGTTAGGGTTAGAGGTTAGGGTTAGGTGTAAGTTTATGGTAGCCTTAATGTTAGGTTAAGGTTAGGTTAGGGTTAGGGTCAGGGTTAGGATTAGGTTTAGGGTCAGGGTTAGGGTCAGAGATATTGTAAGGGTTAGGTTTAGGGTTACAAGTGGGCCATGGTTAAGGTTAGGGTTAGGTTTAGGGTTAAAGTTAGGGTTAGCTTTAGGTTAGGGATAGGATGAAGTTTAAGATAGGGTGAGGGTTAGGGTTATGGCTAAGGTTTGGGTTAGTTTTCAGGTTAGTGTTAAGGTTATGTTTAGGGTTAGGGTTAAGTTTATGGGTTGTGTTTAGTTTTAGGGTTAGGGTTAAGTTTAGTGTAACAGTTAAGGTTACGGTTTGTGTTAGGCATTGTGGTTGGGGTGAGGTTTAGGTTTAGGGTTAGGGTTGTGTATGCTTAGGATTATGGTTATGGTAAGGTGTTAGGGGTTAGAAGTGTAGTTTAGGGTTAGGGGTGGGTGAGGGTTCTGGTAAAGCATTGTGGTTCTGACCATGGTTGGGTTTGGTTTAGGGTTACGGTTAGGTTTATGATTAGGTTTCAGGTTAGTGTTCGAGTTAGAGTTAAGGTTTGGGTTAGGCTTTGGTGTTAGGGGTTAGGGTTTGGGTTAGGGTTAGGGTTATTTTTAGGGCTCAGGGGTTCAGGTTAGTGTTAGGGTTAGGGTTACGGATAGCATAAGGGTTAGGGTTGGGGATACGGTTAGGGGTTAGGGTGAGGGTTACGGTTACTTTTACAGTTTAGGTGAGGGTTTAGGTTAAGTGTCATCATTAGGGTTAGAGTTAGGGTTATGGTTAGCTGTAGAGCAATATTTAGGTTTAGGTGCCGGTTTAGTGTTAGAGTCAGTGTTCAATTTAGGGTCAAGGTTAGATTTAGGGTTAGGGTTAGGTTTAGGTCTAGGGTTAGGATTAGGTTTAGGGTTAGGTTCAGGGCTATTGTAAGGGTTAGGTTTAGGGTTACATTTGGACTAGCATTATGGTTAGAGTTATGTTCAAGGATAGGGTTTGGGTTAGGTTTAGGTTTAGGGTTAGGGTTTGGATGAAGTTTAGGATAGGGTGAGGGTTATTTTTATGGTTTGGGCTAAAGTTTGGTTTTGTGTTCAGCTTAGTGTTAAGGTTAGGTTTAGGTTTCGGTTTTGGGTTAGGGGTTATGTTTAGGGTTTGGGTTACGCTTTGGTTTAGGGTTAGTGTGAAATTTAGCTTAAGGGTGAGGGTGAGGATAAAGGTTAGGATTAGGTTTATGGTAAGGTGTTAGTGGTTAGAGGTGTAGTTTAGGGTTAGGGTTTGGGTGAGGGTTCCGGTTAGGAATTGTGGTTCTGGTCATGGTTGGGTTTGGTTTAGGTTTATGATTAGGTTTCGGGTTAGTGTTAGAGTTAGGGTGAAAGTTAGGGTTAAGGTTTGGATTAGGCTTTGGTGTTAGGGGTTAGGGTTTGTGTTAGAGTTAGGGTTTTCGTTAGGGCTCAGGGGTTTCAGGTTAGTTTTAGGGTTAAGGTTAGGGATTGCATTAGGGTTTGGTTTGGGGGATACGGTTAGGGGTTAGGGTGAGGGTTACGGTTAGTTTTACACTTAAAGTGTGGGTTTAGGGTAAGTGTTATGATTAGGGTTAGAGTTGGAGTTATTATTATGTTTAGGGTTAGGTGTAGGGGAAGATTTAGGTTTAAGTCCAGGTTTAGGGTTAGAGTTAGTGTTCTCTTTAGGGTCAAGGGTGCAGTTAGGGTTAGGTTAGGATTAGGTCTATGGCTAGGATTAGGTTTAGGGTTAATTTCAGGGCTATTGTAAGGGTTAGGTTTAGGGTTACAGATGGACTAGCGTATGGTTAGAGGTAGGTTTAAGGTTAGGGTTTGGGTTAGGTTTAGGTTTAAGGTAGTGTTAGAGTTTGGATGAAGTTTAGGATAGGGTGAGGGTTATTTTTACGGTTAGGGCTAGAGTTTGGGTTTGTGTTCAGGTTAGCTTTAAGGCTAGGGTTCAGGTTAGGGTTAGGGGTTATGTTTAGGGTTAGGGTTATGTTTTGGTTTAGGGTTAGTATGAAGTTTAGGTTAAGGGTAAGGGTTAGGATCAGAGTTAGAATTATGGTTAGGATTATCGTTAGTGTTAGAGGTTAGATTTAGGATGCTAACGTTAGGTTTATGGTTAGGGTTGGGTTAATGTTAGAGTTAGGGTTAGATTAGGTTTAATGTTCGTGTTTGGGTTAGGGATAGGGTTAGGGATAGCATTAGGTTTAGGGTTGGGGAAACGGTTAGGGGTTAGGGTGAGGGTTGTGGTTAGGGTGTGGGTTAGGGTTAGGTTTACAGTTAAGGTGAGGGTTTAGGGTAAGTGTTATAGTTAGGGTTCGAGTTAAGGTTTGGGTTAGGTTTAGGGTGAAGTTTCAGTTAATAGTCAGGGTCAGGGTAAGGGTTAGGGTTAAGATTACAGTTAGGGTTAAGTTTAGTGTTAGGGTTAGGGTTAGGGTAGGGGTAAGGTTAGGGGTAAGGCTAGGTTTACGGTAAAGGGTAGGGCTAGGTTAGGGTCAGGTTTAGAGTTAGAGCTAGTACTAGGGTTTAGGGTAAGAGGTAGGGTCAGGTTTAGAGTTTTTGTTAGTTTTAAGGTGGAGTTAAGGTTAAGCTTAGCGTTAGGGTAAGTGTTAGGTTTAGGTCAGGGTTAAGGTTAGGATTAGGGATAGGGTTAGGGTTAGGGAAAGGGTTAGGTGTTCGTGGGAGGGTTAGTGTTAGGTTTACACTTAAGCTGATGTTTTACAGTGTTACGGTTAGGTCAGGGTTGTAGTTAGGGTTAGGATGAGGTTTAGGTTTAGGGCTATATTTAGGGGATAGTTTAGGGTTAGGTTTAGTTTTAGGGTTAAGGTTAGGCTTAGGTTTATCTTGAAATTTATGTTAAAGATGAGGGTTAGGGTTAGCGTTAGGGTTAGGTGTTTGGGTTAAGGTTAGGGTTAGGTTTAGGGTTTGGGTTAGGGTTAGGTGTTTCGGTTAATGTTAGGGTCAGGTTTAGGGTTCGGTTTAGGATCAGGCTTAGGGTTCGGATTAGAATTAGGGTTAGTGGTTAGGGTTAGGCTTAGGGTTAAGGTTAGGTTTAGGCTAAAGATCAGGATTTGATTTCGAGTTAGGTGTTAGTGTTTCGGTTAGGTTTAGGGTAGGGTTATATTTAGGGTTAGGTTAAGAGTTAGATTTATGTTTACAGTTAAGGTGAGGGTTTTGAGTAAGTGTTACATTTAGGGTTAGGTTTAGGTTTAGGGCTAGGGCTAGGGTTAGGTTTAGATTTCGGGTTACCGGTTAGGGTTAGGTTTAAGTTTATGTTAGGGTAAAGTTAGGGTTAAGGTTTGGTTAGGGTTAGGGTCAGGGTTAGGATTAGGATTAGGGTGAGGGTTAGGGTCAGAGTTATTGTAAGGGTTAGGTTTGGGGTTACAGGTCGGCCAAGGTTAAGGTTAGGGTCAGTGTTAAAGTTAGGGTGTGCTTTAGATTAGGGATAGGGTGAAGTTTAAGATAGGGTGAGGGTTAGGGTTATGGCTGAGGTTTGCTTGAGTTTTCAGTTTAGTGTTAAGGTTATGTTTAGGGTTAGGAATAAGTTTATGGGTTCTGTTTACTTTTAGGGTTGGGGTAGATTTTAGGTTAGGGTTAAGTTCAGTGTTACGGTTAGGGTTAGGTTTACGGTTTGTGTTAGGCATTGTGGTTGGTGTGAGGATTAGATTTAGGATTAGGGTTGGGTAGGGTTAGGATTATGGTTATGGTAAGGTGTTAGAGATTAGAGGAGTAGTTTTGGGTTAGGGCTTTGGTGTGGGTTCCGGTTAAGCATTGTGGTTCTGGTCATGGTTAGGTTTGGTTTAGGGTTAGGGTTAGTTTTATGATTAGGTTTCGGGTTAGTGTTAGAGTTAGGGTTAGGCTTTGGTGCTAGGGGTTAGGTTTTGGGTTAGGGTTAGGGTTATCTTTAGGGCTTAGGTTTTCAGGTGAGTGTTAGGGTTAGGGTTAGGGATAGCATTAGGGTTAGCTTTTGGGGGTACGGTTAGGGGTTAGGTGAGGGTTACAGTTAGTATTGCAGTTAAGGTTAGGTTTTAGGGCAAGTGTTAGGATTAGGGTTAGAGTTAGAGTTAGGGTTAGGTTTAGGGTTAGGTGCAGGGTAAGTTTTAGGTTTAAGTCCTGGTTTAGGGTTAGAGTTAGTGTTCTATTTAGGGTCAAGTTTAGAGTTCGGGTTAGGTTTAGGATTAGGTCTATTGTTGGGCTTAGGATTAGGGTTAGGTTCAGAGCTATTGTAAGGCTTAGGTTTAGGGTTACAGATGGACTAGCTTTACGGTTAGAGTTCGGTTTAAGGTTAGGGTTTGGGCTAGGTTTACGTTTACGGTTATGGTTAGGGTTAGGATTTGGTTGAAGTTTAGCATAGGCTGAGGGTTACTTTTAGGGTTCGGGCTAGAGTTTGGGTTTGTGTTCAGGTTAGTGTTATGGTTAGATTTAGGGTCCAGTTTAGGGTTAGGGGTTAGGTTTAGTGTTAGGGTTAGTTTTAGGTTTAGGGTTAGTGTGAAGTTTAGGTTAAGGGTGAGAGTTAGGGTTAGGGTTAGGGTTAGGATTAGGGTTAGTGTTAGACGTTAGGTTTAGGCTGCTAGTTTTAGGTTTATGGTTAGGGTAGGTTTAAGTTTAGGGTTAATGTTAGGGTTAGTGTTAGATTAGGGTTACTGTTCGTGTTAGGGTTACAGTTAGGGTTAGGGATAGCATTAGGTTTAGGGTTAGGAATATAGTTAGGGGTTAGGGTGAGGGTTGGGGAAATGGTGAGGGTTAGGTTTAGGTTTGCAGTTAAGGTGAGGTTTAGGGTAATTGTTATGATTAGGGTTAGAGTTAGGGTCATGGTGAAGTTTCAGTTAATAGTGGGGTTCAGGGTTAATGTTAGATTTAGGGTTAAGTTTAGTGTTAAGGTTAGGTTTAGGTTAGGGTTAAGGTAGCGGTCAGGTTAGGGTTAAGACTAGGTTTACGGTAAAGTGTAAGGCTAGGTTATGGCTAGGTTTAGAGTTAGTGCTAGGGTTTAGGGTTAGGGTTAAAGTCAGGTTTAGAGTTATTGTTAGGTTTACGGTTAAGGTTAGGGTAGAGTTAAGGTTAACGTTAAGGTTAAGTTTAGGGTAAGAGTTAGGTTTACGTGAGGTTTAGAGTTAGGATGAGGGATAGGGTTAGGGTTAGGGAAAGGGTTAGGGTTTCGTGTGAGGATTAGTGTTATGTTTACATTAAGCTGATGTTTTTGGGTGTTACAGTAAGGTTTAGGGTTAGAGTTAGGTTAGGTTTAGAGTTAGGGCTAGAGTATGGTGATAGTGCTTTAGGCTTAGGTTTAGGGTGAAATTTAGGTTAAGGATGAGGGTTAGGGTTGGGGTAGGTGTTTGGATTAATGTTAGGGTCAGGTTTAGGGTTTTGGTTTAGAGTTCAGGTTAGATTCAGGGTTAGGGTTAGATTTAGGTAGGGTTAGGGTTAGGTTTAGTGTCAGTTTAGCTTAGGGTTAGGGTTTGAATGAAGTTAGGGTAGGTTTAGGGTTATGGTTAGGTTGAAATTTTGGTTAAGTGTGAGGGTTTGGTTTCGGGTTAGGGTTAGAGTTAGGGTTAGTGCTTAAGGTTAGGTTTAGGGTTAAGGTTAGTTTTAGGCTAAGCATTAGGGTTAGAGTTAGGGTTAGTGGTTAGTGTTTCAGTTAGGTTTAGGATAGGGTTATAATTAGGGTTAAGTTTAGGGTTACGGTAAGAGTTAGATTTACGTTTACAGTTAAGGTGAGGGTTTTGCGTAACTGTTACGGTTAGGGTTAGGGCCAGGTTTAGGGTGAGAGTTGGGTTAGGGGTTAGGTTTAGGTTAAGTTTATGGTAGGCTTAAAGTTAAGGTTAAGGTTAGGTTAGGGTTAGGGTCAGGGTTAGGATTAGAATTAGGTTTCGGTCGAGGGTTAGTGTCAGAGTTATTATAAGGGTTAGGTTTAGGGTTACAGATGGGCCAAGGTTAAGGTTAGGGTTAGGTTTAGGGGTAGGATTAGGGTTAAAGTTAGGGTTAGCTTTAGGTTAGGGATAGGGTGAAGTAAAGTAGGGTGAGGGTTAGGGTTATGGCTAAGGTTTGGGTTCATTTTCAGGTTAGTGTTAAGTTTATGTTTAGGGTTAGGGTTAAGTTTATGGGTTCTGTTTAGTTTTAGGGTTAGGGTTAGATTTTAGGTTAGGGTTAAGTTAAGTGTAACAGTTAGGGTTACGATTTGTGTTAGGCATTGTGGTTGGGGTGAGTGTTAGGTTTATGGTTAGGGTTGGGTAGAGTTAGGATTATGGTTATGGTAAGGTGTTAGGGTTTAGAGGTGTAGTTTAGGGTTAGGGTTTGGGTGAGGGTTTCGGTTAGGCATTGTGGTTCTGGTCATGGTTAAGTTTGGTTCAGTGTTAGGGTTAGGTTTATGATAAGGTTTCGGGTGAGTGTTAGAGTTAGGGTGAGGGATAGTGTTAAGGTTTAAGTTAGGTTTTGGTGTTATATTTTAGGCTTTGCGTTAGTGTTTGTTTTAGAAAGAAAAGAGAATAGCAAGAGGCCTTTTCTCCCCGGCTGCTCTGCCAAGCCCTTCCAGCTAAAACTATGTCGTTGCTCCTCTGGAAGGATCCCTGCACCGTGACGTAGTTTTTCAGAAGAAGCCTTACGTTTGCAAGAGCAAATGAGGAATTCGTTGCAGGAAAGAGGAAGGAAAGAAAGTTTCTCTCCTTCTGCCTGCTTTGCTCAGAGGACTGGATGAAGTCAGGGAGTTCTCCCTTTCACTGAGAAACGTGCAGGCTGCTGTTGCCTGGGCGCTCTCTTTTTTGCAAAAGAGTCTGCAGTTCCACGCTTTGAACCGTGGAAAGGCGCCGGGCTCTGCTAAGATTTCCCCCGGCGCTTCGTTTGCCCTGGGCCAAAGCGAGCCTTCACATTAGCTGAACGCTAACAGTGCATACTCGTTCCACTTCCAGAACAGGGCTACCGCGAGGCAGTTCTCCGGGGGAAAACGGCCCTTCGCGAAGGGCAGATCTGTCGAGCTCATTGCGGGAAAGCGAAAGCAAAGGACGCTTTTCTCCCTCTAAGCGCTTTCGTCAGAGGAACGGGGGAAGTCACAGTGTTCTTTCTCTCACTGAGATACACACAATCTGACGTTGCCTCTGAGCTTCGTTGCTGGAAAAGAAGTGAAATGGACATTCATTCCTGTGGGGAAACACAGGGCTTTGCTAGGATTTCTCTAGGCAGTGTGTTTTAAACCCCTAACAACAAACAACACTAACCACCTAACGACAACAACACTAACCCCCTAAGAAATACAACACTAACCCCCTAACAACAACCAACACTAACCCCCTAACAACAAACAACACGAAAACCGTAACAACAAACACCACTAAACCCCAACAAGAAACAACTCTAAACTCCTAACAAACAACACTAAACCCCTAACAACAAACAACACTAACCCCCAACAAAAAACAATAGTAACCCCCTTAGAACAACAACCTTAACCCCCTAACAACAAACAACCCTAAACCACTAATAAGAAACAAAACTAACCCCCGAACAACAAACAACACTAAGCCCTTAACAACAAACAACCCTAACCCCCAACAAGAAACATCCCTAACCCCCTAACAACAAACAACCATAATCAAACAGCAAACAACTCTAACCCACTAACAACAAACAACACTAACCACCTAACAAGAAACTACCCTAACCCCGTAAGAACAAACAACCCTAACTTCCTAACAACAAACAACACTAACTACCTAACATCAAATAACACTAACCCCCTAACAACCAATAACCCTAAATCCCTAACAACAAACAACCCTAAACCCCTAACAACAAACAACCCTAACCTTCTAACAACAAACAACCCTAACCCCCTAACAACCAACAACACTAACCCCCTAACCACAATCAACACTAACACCCTAACAACAAAAACCACTAAACCCCAACAAGAAACAACACTAAACCCCTAACAACAAACAACAATAACCCCCTAAGAACTAACAACACTAAACCCCTAACAAGAAACTACCCTAACCCCGTAACAACAAACAACACTAACCCCGTAAGAACAAACAATCCTAACCCCCAAACAACAAACAAGCCTAACCCACTAACAACAAACAATCCTAACCCCCTAACGACCAACAACACTAACCCCCTAACAACAAACAACACTAACACCATAACCACAACCATCCCTAACCCCCTAACAACAAACAACACTAAGCCCCAACAAGAAACAACACTAACCCTCTAACAACACACAACCCTAACCTTCTAACAAACAACCCTAACCCCCTAACAAAGAACGACACTAACCCCCTAACCACAAACAACACTAACACCCTAACAACAAAAACTACTAAACCCCAACAAGAAACAACACTAAACCCCTAACAACAAACAACAATAACCCCCTAACAACAAACAACACTAATCCCCTAACAAGAAACTACCCTAACCCCCGAACAACAATCCTAACCCCATAACAACCAACAACACTAACCCCCTAACCACAAACAACACTAACACCCTAACAACAAAAACCACTAAAATCCAACAAGAAACAACCCAAACCCCTAACAACAAACAACACTCACCCCCTAACAACAAACAACCCTAATCAAACAACAAACAACCCTAACCCACTAACAAAAAACAACTCTAACCCCCTAACAAGAAACTACCCTAACCCCGTAACAACAAACAACCCTAAACCCTAAAAACAAGCAACCTTAACCCCCTAACAACAAACAACCCTAACCAAACAACAAACAACCCGAACCGACTAACAACAAACAACACTAAACCTCTAACAAGAAACTACCCTAAACCCGTGACAACAACCAACCCTAACCCCCTAACCACAAACAAAACTAACCCCCTAAGAATAAACAACAGTAACCCCCTATCAACAAACAACACTAAACCACTAACAACCAACAACACCAACCCCCTAACAACAAACAAACCTAACCCCATATCATCAAACAACTCTAACCCCCTAACAACAAACAAACCTAACCCCCTAACAACGAACAGCACTAACCCCCTAACAACAAACAACACTAACCGCCTATCCACAAACAACACTAACCCCCTAACAACAAACAACCCTAAAACCCTAAAAACGAACTACACTGAACCCCTTAAAACAAACAAGACTAAGCCCCTAACAACAACCAGCACTAACACACTAACAACAAAAAACACTGACACGCTAACAACAACCAACACTAACCCCCTAACAACAATCTTAACCCCCTAAAAACAAACAACACTAACCCCCTAAAAACAAACAACCCTAAAACCCTAAAAACAAAAAACACTGAACCCCTAAAAACAAACAACACTAAGCCAATAACAACAAACAGCACTAACCCACTAAAAAGAAACAACAATAAACGCCTAAAAACAAACAACACTCATGCCCTAGGAACAACCAACACTAACCCTCTAACAACAAACAACACTAACCCCTAAGAACAAAAACACTAACCCCCTAACAAAACAACACTAACCCTCTAACAACAAACAACACTAACCCGTAAGAACAAAAACACTAACCCCCTAACAACAAACAACACTAACCCCCTAAAAACAAACAACCCTATAACCCTAAAAACAAACAACACTAAGTCAATAACAACAAACAGCACTAACCCACTAACAACAAAAAACACTAATCCGCTAGCAACATCCAACAGTAACGCCCTAACCACAAACAACACTCACCCCCTAAAAACAAACAATCCTAACCCCCTAACAACAAACAACACTCACCCCTAAAAACAAACAACCCTAAAACCCTAAAAGCAAACAAAACTGAACCCCTAAAAACAAATAACACTAAGCCCCTAACAACAAACAACACTAACACACTAACAACAAACACCACTAAACCCCTAACATCAAACAACCCTAAACCCCTAGCAACAAACAACACTAACCCCCTAACAACAAACAACACTAACACCCAACAACAAACAACACTAACCCCCAACAACAAACAACACTAACCCCCTAACAACAAACACTAACACCCTAACAACAACCAACCCTAACCACCTAAGAACAAACAACATTAACCCCCTAAGAACAAACAACACTAACCCCCAACAACGAACAAAACTAACCCCCCTAACAACACAAAACCTAAAACCTTATCAAAAAACAACCCGAACCCACTAACAACAAACAACCCTAACACCCTAAAAACAAACAACACTGAACCCCTAAAAACAAACAACACTAAGCCCCTAACAACAAACAGCACTAACCCACTAAGAACAAAAAACACTAACCCCCTAACAACCAACAACACTAACCCCCTAACAAGAAACTACCCTAACCCCGTAACAACAAACAACACTAACCCCCTAACAACAAACAACCCTAAGTCTCTAACAACAAACAACACTCACCCCCTAAAAGCCAACAACCGAAAACCCCTAACAACAAACAGTAACCCCATAACAACAAACAACCCTAGACCCCTAACAACCAACAACACTAACCCTCTAACCACAAACAACACTAACCCCCTAACAACAAACAACACTAACCCTGTAACAACAAACAATCCTAACCCCCTAACAACAAACAACACTAACCCCCTAACATAAAAATCCCTAACCCACTAACAACAAACAAAACTAACGCCCTAACAAACAACACTAACCCCCGACCAGAAAAAACACTAACTGCCTAACAAAAATCAACCCTAAATCCCTAACAACAAACAACCCTAACCCACTAACAACAAACAACCCTAACACCCTAACAACAAACAACACTAACCCCCTAACAACAAACAACCCTAAACCCCTAACATCAAACAACACTAACCCCCTAACAACAAACAATACTAACACCCTAACAACAAACAACCCTAACCCTAATACGAACAGTAACCCAAATCTAACCCTAACCCTAATATTAAACCTAAACTTAAATCTACCCTAACCATAAACCTAACCCTAACACCCTAAACCTAACGTCTAACACCGTCTATAATCCTAACCCTTACCATAACCCTCACCCTTAACCTAAACTTCACACTAACCCTAAACCTAACCTAACGCTGACCCTAGACATAACGCCTAACCCTCACCGAACCCTAAACCTATCCTTAACACTAACCTGAACACAAACCCAAACCCTAGCCCTCACCATAAAAATAACCCTCACCCTATCCTGAACTTCATCCAAACACTAACCATAACCTTAACCCTAAACCTAGACCTAACCCAACCCCTAATCTTAAACCTAACTCTAAGAATAACGCTAGTCCATCTGTAACCCTAAACCGAACACTTACAATAGCCCTGAACCTAACCCTAAAATAATCCTAATCCTAACCCTAGACCTAATCCTAACCCTACCCCTAACCTTTACCCTAAATAGAACACTAAGTCTAACCCTCAACATGGACCTAAACCTAATTCTTACCCTACACCTAACCCTAATCCTAAACCAAACCCTAACTCTGACTATAACCCTAATCATAACAATTACCCTAAACCCTCACCTTAACTGTAAAACTAACCGTAACCCGCACCCCAAATCCTAACCGTATCCCACAACCCTAACTCTAATGCTATCCCTAACCCTAACCCTAACATTAACCTGAAACCCCTGAGCCCTAATGATAAACCTAACCCTAACACAAACCCTAACCCTAACACCAAAGCCTAGCAAAAACCTTAACACTAACTCTCACCCTAACTCTAACACTAACCCGAAACCGAATCATGAACCTAACCCTAAGCCTAAACCAAACCTAACCATGACCAGAACCGCAAGGCCTAACCGGAACCCTCACCCAAACCCTAAACCTAAACTACACCTCTAACCCCTAACGCCTTATCATAACGGTAATCCTAACCCTAACCAACCCTAACCCTAAAACTAACCCTCACCCCAACCACAAAGCCTAACACAACCATGACCCTAACCCTAAACGTAACACTAAACTTAACCCTAACCTTAAATCTAACCCTAACCCTAAAACTGAACACAACCCCTGAACGTAACCCTAACCCTGAACATAACCTTAACACTAACCTGAAAACAAGGCCAAACCTTAGCCATAACCCTAACCCTCACCCTATCTTAAACTTCACCCTATCCCTAACCTAAAACTCACCCTGACTTTAACCCTAACCCTCCCCATAAACCTAACCCTCACCTTAACCTTGGCCCACCTGTAACCCGAAACCTAACCCTTACAATAACTCTGACCCTAATCCTCGCCCTAAACCTAATTCGAATTCTAACCCTGACCCTAACCCTAACCTAACCTCAACCCTATCTTTAAGCCTACCATAAACTTAAACCTAACCCTAACCCTTAACCTTAACTCTAACCCTAACCCTAGCCCTAACCCTAACCTTAACGGTAACACTTACCCAGAACCCTCACCTTAACTGTAAATGTAACTCTAACTCTTACCCTAACCCTAAACTTAACCCTAATTATAACCTTAAAATAAACCTAACTGAAACAGTAACCCTTAACCCTAACTCTCATCCTAATCCTTAGCCTAAAACTAACCTTAACCCTAAACCTAACCACTGACCCTAACTCTAACCCTAACCCTAAGCCGAACCCTCACCCTTAACCAGAATTTCACCCTAAGCATAACGCTAAACGTGCCCTAACTTCATTCAAACCCGAACCCTAAGCAAAACTAACACTAACACTACACGTAACCCTAACCCTAAACCTAACCCTAACCCTGACTCTGACCTGAACCCAAACCCCTAACCCCAACCCTCTCGCTTAACATAAACTTCTCTGTAACCCTAACCCTCAAACTAAACGTAACACTAAATCTCCCCTAACCCTGACCGTACCATAAACGTAACCCTAACTCTAAACTCAAAACTAATCCTGACCCTAACTCTAACTCTAACCCTAATCCTAACCCTAAAACTTACCCTACACACTCAGCTTCAATGGAAACCTAGCACTAACCCTCATCTTACCATCTAAACCTAACCTCAACCCTTAACCTAACCCTATCTATAACCTTCACCTAGCCCTAAACCTAAACATGACTTAACCCTAACACTAACCCTAACCCTAAATCTAAACCTAACCTTAACCCTAAACTGAATCCTAACCTAAGCTCTAACCCTAACCCCGAACGCTAACCCTAAGCTCAACCCTCACCCTTCAACTAAACTTTACCCCAGCTGTAGCCCTAACCCTAAGCCGAACCCTAAACCTGACCCTAACATTAACCCAAACACCTAACCCTAACCCTAAGCCTAATCCTAAACCTAACCCTAACCTTAACCCAAATGCCTAACCCTAACCCTAACCCTCATCCTTAACCTAAACTTCACCCTAAACCTAAGGCTAACCCTAACCCTGAAAGTAAAGCTAACCCTTAACTATCCCCTAACTCTAGCCCTGACCCTAAACCTAATGCTAACCCTAGCCCTAACAGTAACACCCTAAAACATCAGCTTAATGTAAACTTAACACTAACCCTCCCATGAACCCCTAACCCTAACCCTACCCCGCATCCTACACCTAACCCAGACCTAAACCTAACCCTTTCTCTAACCCTAAATTAACCCTAACCTTAACTCTACCCTAACCCTAACAATAACTCTAAACCTGACCATAAGCATAATCCTAAACCCTAGCACTAACTCTAACTCTAAATCTAACCCTAAGCTAGCCCTACCCTTTACCGTAAACCTAGCCTTAACCCTAACCTTACCCCTACCCAAACCCTAACGCTATACCTAACCCGAACACTAACCTTAACCCTACTCTAACCTTAAGCCTAACCCTGACTATTAACTGAAACTTCACCCTGACCCTAAGCCTAACTCTAACTCTAACCCTAACCCTAACAATTACCCTAAACCCTCGCCTTAACTGTAAACCTAACCCTAACCCTCACCCTAATCCTTAACCGTATCCCCAACCCTAAACCTAACGCTATCCCCAAACTTATCCCTAACCCTAACCCTAATACGAACAGTAACCCAAATCTAACCCTAACCCTAATATTAAACCTAAACTGAAATCTACCCTAACCATAAACCTAACCCTAACACCCTAAACCTAACGTCTAACACCGTCTATAATCCTAACCCTTACCATAACCCTCACCCTTAACCTAAAACTTCACACTAACCCTAAACCTAACCTAAACGCTGACCCTAGACATAACGCCTAACCCTCACCGAACCCTAAACCTATCCTTAACACTAACCTGAACACAAACCCAAACCCTAGCCCTCACCATAAAAATAACCCTCACCCTATCCTGAACTTCATCCAAACACTAACCATAACCTTAACCCTAAACCTAGACCTAACCCAAACCCTAACCTTAAACCTAACTCTAAGAATAACGCTAGTCCATCTGTAACCCGAAACCGAACACTTACAATAGCCCTGAACCTAACCCTAAAATAATCCTAATCCTAACCCTAGACCTAATCCTAACCCTACCCCTAACCTTTACCCTAAATAGAACACTAAGTCTAACCCTCAACATGGACCTAAACCTAATTCTTACCCTACACCTAACCCTAATCCTAAACCAAACCCTAACTCTGACTATAACCCTAATCATAACAATTACCCTAAACCCTCACCTTAACTGGAAAACTAACCGTAACCCGCATCCTAAATCCTAACCGTATCCCACAACCCTAACCCTAATGCTATCCCTAACCCTAACCCTAACATTAACCTGAAACCCCCTGAGCCCTAATGATAAACCTAACCCTAACACAAACCCTAACCCTAACACCAAAGCCTAGCCAAAACCTTAACCCTAACTCTCACCCTAACTCTAACACTAACCCGAAACCGAATCATGAACCTAACCCTAAGCCTAAACCAAACCTAACCATGACCAGAACCGCAAGGCCTAACCGGAACCCTCACCCAAACCCTAAACCCTAAACTACACCTCTAACCCCTAACGCCTTATCATAACGATAATCCTAACCCTAACCAACCCTAACCCTAAAACTAACCCTCACCCCAACCACAAAGCCTAACACAACCATGACCCTAACCCTAAACGTAACACTAAACTTAACCCTAACCTTAATCTAACCCTAACCCTAAAACTGAACACCAACCCCCTGAACGTAACCCTAACCCTGAACATAACCTTAACACTAACCTGAAAACAAGCCCAAACCTTAGCCATAACCCTAACCCTCACCCTATCTTAAACTTCACCCTATCCCTAACCTAAAACTCACCCTGACTTTAACCCTAACCCTCCCCATAAACCTAAACCCTCACCTTAACCTTGGCCCACCTGTAACCCGAAACCTAACCCTTACAATAACTCTGACCCTAATCCTCGCCCTAAACCTAATTCTAATTCTAACCCTGACCCTAACCCTAACCTAACCTCAACCCTATCTTTAAGCCTACCATAAACTTAAACCTAACCCTAACCCTTAACCTTAACTCTAACCCTAACCCTAGCCCTAACCCTAACCTTAACGGTAACACTTACCCAGAACCCTCACCTTAACTGTAAATGTAACTCTAACTCTTACCCTAACCCCTAAACTTAACCCTAATTAGAACCTTAACCTAAACCTAACTGAAACAGTAACCTTAACCCTAACTCTCATCCTAATCCTTAGCCTAAAACTAACCTTAACCCTAAACCTAACCCTAACCACTGACCCTAACTCTAACCCTAACCCTAAGCCGAACCCTCACCCTTAACCAGAATTTCACCCTAAGCATAACGCTAAGCGTACCCTAACTTCATTCAAACCCGAACCCTAAGCAAAACTAACACTAACACTACACGTAACCCTAACCCTAAGCCCAACCCTAACCCTGACTCTGACCTGAACCCAAACCCCTAACCCCAACCCTCTCGCTTAACATAAACTTCTCTGTAACCCTAACCCTCAAACTAAACGTAACACTAAATCTCCCCTAACCCTGACCGTACCATAAACGTAACCCTAACTCTAAACTCAAAACTACCCTGACCCTAACTCTAACTCTAACCCTAATCCTAACCCTAAAACTTACCCTACACACTCAGCTTCAATGGAAACCTAGCACTAACTCTCATCTTACCATCTAAACCTAACCTCAACCCTTAACCTAACCCTATCTATAACCTTCCACCTAGCCCTAAACCTAAACATGACTTAACCCTAACACTAACCCCTAACCCTAAATCTAAACTAACCTTAACCCTAAACTGAATCCTACCTAAGCTCTAACCCTAACCCCTAACGCTAACCCTAGGCTCAACCCTCACCCTTCAACTAAACTTTACCCCAGCTGTAGCCCTAACCCTAAGCCGAACCCTAAACCTGACCCTAACATTAACCCAAACACCTAACCCTAACCCTAAGCCTAATCCTAAACCTAACCCTAACCTTAACCAAATGCCTAACCCTAACCCTAACCCTCATCTTAACCTAAACTTCACCCTAAACCTAAGGCTAACCCTAACCCTGAAAGTAAAGCTAACCCTTAACTATCCCCTAACTCTAGCCCTGACCCTAAACCTAATGCTAACCCTAGCCCTAACAGTAAACACCCTAAAACATCAGCTTAATGTAAACTTAACACTAACCCCTCCCATGAACCCCTAACCCTAACCCTACCCCGCATCCTACACCTAACCCAGACCTAAACCTAACCCTTTCTCTAACCCTAAATTAACCCTAACCTTAACTCTACCCTAACCCTAACAATAACTCTAAACCTGACCATAAGCATAATCCTAAACCCTAGCACTAACTCTAACTCTAATCTAACCCTAAGCTAGCCCTACCCTTTACCGTAAACCTAGCCTTAACCCTAACCTTACCCCTACCCAAACCCTAACGCTATACCTAACCCGAACACTAACCTTAACCCTACTCTAACCTTAAGCCTAACCCTGACTATTAACTGAAACTTCACCCTGACCCTAAGCCTAACTCTAACTCTAACCCTAACCCTAACAATTACCCTAAAACCCTCGCCTTAACTGTAAACCTAACCCTAACCCTCACCCTAATCCTTAACCGTATCCCCAACCCTAAACCTAACCGCTATCCCCAAACTTATCCCTAACCCTAACCCTAATACGAACAGTAACCCAAATCTACACCCTAACCCTAATATTAAACCTAAACTTAAATCTACCCTAACCATAAACCTAACCCTAACACCCTAAACCTAACGTCTAACACCGTCTATAATCCTAACCCTTACCATAACCCTCACCCTTAACCTAGAACTTCACACTAACCCTAAACCTAACCTAACGCTGACCCTAGACATAACGCCTAACCCTCACCGAACCCTAAACCTATCCTTAACACTAACCTGAACACAAACCCAAACCCTAGCCCTCACCATAAAAATAACCCTCACCCTATCCTGAACTTCATCCAAACACTAACCATAACCTTAACCCTAAACCTAGACCTAACCCAAACCCTAACCTTAAACCTAACTCTAAGAATAACGCTAGTCATCTGTAACCCTAAACCGAACACTTACAATAGCCCTGAACCTAACCCTAAAATAATCCTAATCCTAACCCTAGACCTAATCCTAACCCTACCCCTAACCTTTACCCTAAATAGAACACTAAGTCTAACCCTCAACATGGACCTAAACCTAATTCTTACCCTACACCTAACCCTAATCCTAAACCAAACCCTAACTCTGACTATAACCCTAATCATAACAATTACCCTAAACCCTCACTCTTAACTGGAAAACTAACCGTAACCCGCACCCTAAATCCTAACCGTATCCCACAACCCTAACCCTAATGCTATCCCTAACCCTAACCCTAACATTAACCTGAAACCCCTGAGCCCTAATGATAAACCTAACCCTAACACAAACCCTAACCCTAACACCAAGCCTAGCCAAACCTTAACCCTAACTCTCACCCTAACTCTAACACTAACCCGAAACCGAATCATGAAACCTACCCTAAGCCTAAACCAAACCTAACCATGACCAGAACCGCAAGGCCTAACCGGAACCCTCACCCAAACCCTAACCCTAAACTACACCTCTAACCCCTAACGCCTTATCATAACGATAATCCTAACCCTAACCAACCCTAACCCTAAAACTACCCTCACCCCAACACAAAGCCTAACACAACCATGACCCTAACCCTAAACGTAACACTAAACTTAACCCTAACCTTAAATCTAACCCTAACCCTAAAACTGAACACAACCCCTGAACGTAACCCTAACCCTGAACATAACCTTAACACTAACCTGAAAACAAGCCCAAACCTTAGCCATAACCCTAACCCTCACCCTATCTTAAACTTCACCCTATCCCTAACCTAAAACTCACCCTGACTTTAACCCTAACCCTCCCCATAAACCTAACCCTCACCTTAACCTTGGCCCACCTGTAACCCGAAACCTAACCCTTACAATAACTCTGACCCTAATCCTCGCCCTAAACCTAATTCGAATTCTAACCCTGACCCTAACCCTAACCTAACCTCAACCCTATCTTTAAGCCTACCATAAACTTAAACCTAACCCTAACCCTTAACCTTAACTCTAACCCTAACCCTAGCCCTAACCCTAACCTTAACGGTAACACTTACCCAGAACCCTCACCTTAACTGTAAATGTAACTCTAACTCTTACCCTAACCCTAAACTTAACCCTAATTAGAACCTTAACCTAAACCTAACTGAAACAGTCACCCTTAACCCTAACTCTCATCCTAATCCTTAGCCTAAAACTAACCTTAACCCTAAACCTAACCCTAACCACTGACCCTAACTCTAACCCTAACCCTAAGCCGAACCCTCACCCTTAACCAGAATTTCACCCTAAGCATAACGCTAAGCGTACCCTAACTTCATTCAAACCCGAACCCTAAGCAAAACTAACACTAACACTACACGTAACCCTAACCCTAAGCCTAACCCTAACCCTGACTCTGACCTGAACCCAAACCCCTAACCCCAACCCTCTCGCTTAACATAAACTTCTCTGTAACCCTAACCCTCAAACTAAACGTAACACTAAATCTCCCCTAACCCTGACCGTACCATAAACGTAACCCTAACTCTAAACTCAAAACTAACCCTGACCCTAACTCTAACTCTAACCCTAATCCTAACCCTAAAACTTACCCTACACACTCAGCTTCAATGGAAACCTAGCACTAACCCTCATCTTACCATCTAAACCTAACCTCAACCCTTAACCTAACCCTATCTATAACCTTCACCTAGCCCTAAACCTAAACATGACTTAGCCCTAACACTCACCCTAACCCTAAATCTAAACCTAACCTTAACCCTAAACTGAATCCTAACCTAAGCTCTAACCCTAACCCCTAACGCTAACCCTAGGCTCAACCCTCACCCTTCAACTAAACTTTACCCCAGCTGTAGCCCTAACCCTAAGCCGAACCCTAAACCTGACCCTAACATTAACCCAAACACCTAACCCTAACCCTAAGCCTAATCCTAAACCTAACCCTAACCTTAACCCAAATGCCTAACCCTAACCCTAACCCTCATCCTTAACCTAAACTTCACCCTAAACCTAAGGCTAACCCTAACCCTGAAAGTAAAGCTAACCCTTAACTATCCCCTAACTCTAGCCCTGACCCTAAACCTAATGCTAACCCTAGCCCTAACAGTAACACCCTAAAACATCAGCTTAATGTAAACTTAACACTAACCCTCCCATGAACCCCTAACCCTAACCCTACCCCGCATCCTACACCTAACCCAGACCTAAACCTAACCCTTTCTCTAACCCTAAATTAACCCTAACCTTAACTCTACCCTAACCCTAACAATAACTCTAAACCTGACCATAAGCATAATCCTAAACCCTAGCACTAACTCTAACTCTAAATCTAACCCTAAGCTAGCCCTACCCTTTACCGTAAACCTAGCCTTAACCCTAACCTTACCCCTACCCAAACCCTAACGCTATACCTAACCCGAACACTAACCTTAACCCTACTCTAACCTTAAGCCTAACCCTGACTATTAACTGAAACTTCACCCTGACCCTAAGCCTAACTCTAACTCTAACCCTAACCCTAACAATTACCCTAAACCCTCGCCTTAACTGTAAACCTAACCCTAACCCTCACCCTAATCCTTAACCGTATCCCCAACCCTAAACCTAACGCTATCCCCAAACTTATCCCTAACCCTAACCCTAATACGAACAGTAACCCAAATCTAACCCTAACCCTAATATTAAACCTAAACTTAAATCTACCCTAACCATAAACCTAACCCTAACACCCTAAACCTAACGTCTAACACCGTCTATAATCCTAACCCTTACCATAACCCTCACCCTTAACCTAAACTTCACACTAACCCTAAACCTAACCTAACGCTGACCCTAGACATAACGCCTAACCCTCACCGAACCCTAAACCTATCCTTAACACTAACCTGAACACAAACCCAAACCCTAGCCCTCACCATAAAAATAACCCTCACCCTATCCTGAACTTCATCCAAACACTAACCATAACCTTAACCCTAAACCTAGACCTAACCCAAACCCTAACCTTAAACCTAACTCTAAGAATAACGCTAGTCCATCTGTAACCCTAAACCGAACACTTACAATAGCCCTGAACCTAACCCTAAAATAATCCTAATCCTAACCCTAGACCTAATCCTAACCCTACCCCTAACCTTTACCCTAAATAGAACACTAAGTCTAACCCTCAACATGGACCTAAACCTAATTCTTACCCTACACCTAACCCTAATCCTAAACCAAACCCTAACTCTGACTATAACCCTAATCGTAACAATTACCCTAAACCCTCACCTTAACTGGAAAACTAACCGTAACCCGCACCCTAAATCCTAACCGTATCCCACAACCCTAACCCTAATGCTATCCCTAACCCTAACCCTAACATTAACCTGAAACCCCTGAGCCCTAATGATAAACCTAACCCTAACACAAACCCTAACCCTAACACCAAAGCCTAGCAAAAACCTTAACCCTAACTCTCACCCTAACTCTAACACTAACCCGAAACCGAATCATGAACCTAACCCTAAGCCTAAACCAAACCTAACCATGACCAGAACCGCAAGGCCTAACCGGAACCCTCACCCAAACCCTAACCCTAAACTACACCTCTAACCCCTAACGCCTTATCATAACGATAATCCTAACCCTAACCAACCCTAACCCTAAAACTAACCCTCACCCCAACCACAAAGCCTAACACAACCATGACCCTAACCCTAAACGTAACACTAAACTTAACCCTAACCTTAAATCTAACCCTAACCCTAAAACTGAACACAACCCCTGAACGTAACCCTAACCCTGAACATAACCTTAACACTAACCTGAAAACAAGCCCAAACCTTAGCCATAACCCTAACCCTCACCCTATCTTAAACTTCACCCTATCCCTAACCTAAAACTCACCCTGACTTTAACCCTAACCCTCCCCATAAACCTAACCCTCACCTTAACCTTGGCCCACCTGTAACCCGAAACCTAACCCTTACAATAACTCTGACCCTAATCCTCGCCCTAAACCTAATTCGAATTCTAACCCTGACCCTAACCCTAACCTAACCTCAACCCTATCTTTAAGCCTACCATAAACTTAAACCTAACCCTAACCCTTAACCTTAACTCTAACCCTAACCCTAGCCCTAACCCTAACCTTAATGGTAACACTTACCCAGAACCCTCACCTTAACTGTAAATGTAACTCTAACTCTTACCCTAACCCTAAACTTAACCCTAATTATAACCTTAACCTAAACCTAACTGAAACAGTCACCCTTAACCCTAACTCTCATCCTAATCCTTAGCCTAAAACTAACCTTAACCCTAAACCTAACCCTAACCACTGACCCTAACTCTAACCCTAACCCTAAGCCGAACCCTCACCCTTAACCAGAATTTCACCCTAAGCATAACGCTAAGCGTACCCTAACTTCATTCAAACCCGAACCCTAAGCAAAACTAACACTAACACTACACGTAACCCTAACCCTAAGCCTAACCCTAACCCTGACTCTGACCTGAACCCAAACCCCTAACCCCAACCCTCTCGCTTAACATAAACTTCTCTGTAACCCTAACCCTCAAACTAAACGTAACACTAAATCTCCCCTAACCCTGACCGTACCATAAACGTAACCCTAACTCTAAACTCAAAACTAACCCTGACCCTAACTCTAACTCTAACCCTAATCCTAACCCTAAAACTTACCCTACACACTCAGCTTCAATGGAAACCTAGCACTAACCCTCATCTTACCATCTAAACCTAACCTCAACCCTTAACCTAACCCTATCTATAACCTTCACCTAGCCCTAAACCTAAACATGACTTAACCCTAACACTAACCCTAACCCTAAATCTAAACCTAACCTTAACCCTAAACTGAATCCTAACCTAAGCTCTAACCCTAACCCCTAACGCTAACCCTAGGCTCAACCCTCACCCTTCAACTAAACTTTACCCCAGCTGTAGCCCTAACCCTAAGCCGAACCCTAAACCTGACCCTAACATTAACCCAAACACCTAACCCTAACCCTAAGCCTAATCCTAAACCTAACCCTAACCTTAACCCAAATGCCTAACCCTAACCCTAACCCTCATCCTTAACCTAAACTTCACCCTAAACCTAAGGCTAACCCTAACCCTGAAAGTAAAGCTAACCCTTAACTATCCCCTAACTCTAGCCCTGACCCTAAACCTAATGCTAACCCTAGCCCTAACAGTAACACCCTAAAACATCAGCTTAATGTAAACTTAACACTAACCCTCCCATGAACCCCTAACCCTAACCCTACCCCGCATCCTACACCTAACCCAGACCTAAACCTAACCCTTTCTCTAACCCTAAATTAACCCTAACCTTAACTCTACCCTAACCCTAACAATAACTCTAAACCTGACCATAAGCATAATCCTAAACCCTAGCACTAACTCTAACTCTAAATCTAACCCTAAGCTAGCCCTACCCTTTACCGTAAACCTAGCCTTAACCCTAACCTTACCCCTACCCAAACCCTAACGCTATACCTAACCCGAACACTAACCTTAACCCTACTCTAACCTTAAGCCTAACCCTGACTATTAACTGAAACTTCACCCTAACCCTAAGCCTAACTCTAACTCTAACCCTAACCCTAACAATTACCCTAAACCCTCGCCTTAACTGTAAACCTAACCCTAACCCTCACCCTAATCCTTAACCGTATCCCCAACCCTAAACCTAACGCTATCCCCAAACTTATCCCTAACCCTAACCCTAATACGAACAGTAACCCAAATCTAACCCTAACCCTAATATTAAACCTAAACTTAAATCTACCCTAACCATAAACCTAACCCTAACACCCTAAACCTAACGTCTAACACCGTCTATAATCCTAACCCTTACCATAACCCTCACCCTTAACCTAAACTTCACACTAACCCTAAACCTAACCTAACGCTGACCCTAGACATAACGCCTAACCCTCACCGAACCCTAAACCTATCCTTAACACTAACCTGAACACAAACCCAAACCCTAGCCCTCACCATAAAAATAACCCTCACCCTATCCTGAACTTCATCCAAACACTAACCATAACCTTAACCCTAAACCTAGACCTAACCCAAACCCTAACCTTAAACCTAACTCTAACAATAACGCTAGTCCATCTGTAACCCGAAACCGAACACTTACAATAGCCCTGAACCTAACCCTAAAATAATCCTAATCCTAACCCTAGACCTAATCCTAACCCTACCCCTAACCTTTACCCTAAATAGAACACTAAGTCTAACCCTCAACATGGACCTAAACCTAATTCTTACCCTACACCTAACCCTAATCCTAAACCAAACCCTAACTCTGACTATAACCCTAATCATAACAATTACCCTAAACCCTCACCTTAACTGGAAAACTAACCGTAACCCGCACCCTAAATCCTAACCGTATCCCACAACCCTAACCCTAATGCTATCCCTAACCCTAACCCTAACATTAACCTGAAACCCCTGAGCCCTAATGATAAACCTAACCCTAACACAAACCCTAACCCTAACACCAAAGCCTAGCAAAAACCTTAACACTAACTCTCACCCTAACGCTAACACTAACCCGAAACCGAATCATGAACCTAACCCTAAGCCTAAACCAAACCTAACCATGACCAGAACCGCAAGGCCTAACCGGAACCCTCACCCAAACCCTAACCCTAAACTACACCTCTAACCCCTAACGCCTTTTCATAACGATAATCCTAACCCTAACCAACCCTAACCCTAAAACTAACCCTCACCCCAACCACAAAGCCTAACACAACCATGACCCTAACCCTAAACGTAACACTAAACTTAACCCTAACCTTAAATCTAACCCTAACCCTAAAACTGAACACAACCCCTGAACGTAACCCTAACCCTGAACATAACCTTAACACTAACCTGAAAACAAGCCCAAACCTTAGCCATAACCCTAACCCTCACCCTATCTTAAACTTCACCCTATCCCTAACCTAAAACTCACCCTGACTTTAACCCTAACCCTCCCCATAAACCTAACCCTCACCTTAACCTTGGCCCACCTGTAACCCGAAACCTAACCCTTACAATAACTCTGACCCTAATCCTCGCCCTAAACCTAATTCTAATTCTAACCCTGACCCTAACCCTAACCTAACCTCAACCCTATCTTTAAGCCTACCATAAACTTAAACCTAACCCTAACCCTTAACCTTAACTCTAACCCTAACCCTAGCCCTAACCCTAACCTTAACGGTAACACTTACCCAGAACTCTCACCTTAACTGTAAATGTAACTCTAACTCTTACCCTAACCCTAAACTTAACCCTAATTAGAACCTTAACCTAAACCTAACTGAAACAGTCACCCTTAACCCTAACTCTCATCCTAATCCTTAGCCTAAAACTAACCTTAACCCTAAACCTAACCCTAACCACTGACCCTAACTCTAACCCTAACCCTAAGCCGAACCCTCACCCTTAACCAGAATTTCACCCTAAGCATAACGCTAAGCGTACCCTAACTTCATTCAAACCCGAACCCTAAGCAAAACTAACACTAACACTACACGTAACCCTAACCCTAAGCCTAACCCTAACCCTGACTCTGACCTGAACCCAAACCCCTAACCCCAACCCTCTCGCTTAACATAAACTTCTCTGTAACCCTAACCCTCAAACTAAACGTAACACTAAATCTCCCCTAACCCTGACCGTACCATAAACGTAACCCTAACTCTAAACTCAAAACTAACCCTGACCCTAACTCTAACTCTAACCCTAATCCTAACCCTAAAACTTACCCTACACACTCAGCTTCAATGGAAACCTAGCACTAACCCTCATCTTACCATCTAAACCTAACCTCAACCCTTAACCTAACCCTATCTATAACCTTCACCTAGCCCTAAACCTAAACATGACTTAACCCTAACACTAACCCTAACCCTAAATCTAAACCTAACCTTAACCCTAAACTGAATCCTAACCTAAGCTCTAACCCTAACCCCTAACGCTAACCCTAGGCTCAACCCTCACCCTTCAACTAAACTTTACCCCAGCTGTAGCCCTAACCCTAAGCCGAACCCTAAACCTGACCCTAACATTAACCCAAACACCTAACCCTAACCCTAAGCCTAATCCTAAACCTAACCCTAACCTTAACCCAAATGCCTAACCCTAACCCTAACCCTCATCCTTAACCTAAACTTCACCCTAAACCTAAGGCTAACCCTAACCCTGAAAGTAAAGCTAACCCTTAACTATCCCCTAACTCTAGCCCTGACCCTAAACCTAATGCTAACCCTAGCCCTAACAGTAACACCCTAAAACATCAGCTTAATGTAAACTTAACACTAACCCTCCCATGAACCCCTGACCCTAACCCTACCCCGCATCCTACACCTAACCCAGACCTAAACCTAACCCTTTCTCTAACCCTAAATTAACCCTAACCTTAACTCTACCCTAACCCTAACAATAACTCTAAACCTGACCATAAGCATAATCCTAAACCCTAGCACTAACTCTAACTCTAAATCTAACCCTAAGCTAGCCCTACCCTTTACCGTAAACCTAGCCTTAACCCTAACCTTACCCCTACCCAAACCCTAACGCTATACCTAACCCGAAGACTAACCTTAACCCTACTCTAACCTTAAGCCTAACCCTGACTATTAACTGAAACTTCACCCTAACCCTAAGCCTAACTCTAACTCTAACCCTAACAATTACCCTAAAAACTCGCCTTAACTGTAAACCTAACCCTAACCCTCACCCTAATCCTTAACCGTATCCCCAACCCTAAACCTAACGCTATCCCCAAACTTATCCCTAACCCTAACCCTAATACGAACAGTAACCCAAATCTAACCCTAACCCTAATATTAAACCTAAACTTAAATCTACCCTAACCATAAACCTAACCCTAACACCCTAAACCTAACGTCTAACACCGTCTATAATCCTAACCCTTACCATAACCCTCACCCTTAACCTAAACTTCACACTAACCCTAAACATAACCTAACGCTGACCCTAGACATAACGCCTAACCCTCACCGAACCCTAAACCTATCCTTAACACTAACCTGAACACAAACCCAAACCCTAGCCCTCACCATAAAAATAACCCTCACCCTATCCTGAACTTCATCCAAACACTAACCATAACCTTAACCCTAAACCTAGACCTAACCCAAACCCTAACCTTAAACCTAACTCTAAGAATAACGCTAGTCCATCTGTAACCCGAAACCGAACACTTACAATAGCCCTGAACCTAACCCTAAAATAATCCTAATCCTAACCCTAGACCTAATCCTAACCCTACCCCTAACCTTTACCCTAAATAGAACACTAAGTCTAACCCTCAACATGGACCTAAACCTAATTCTTACCCTACACCTAACCCTAATCCTAAACCAAACCCTAACTCTGACTATAACCCTAATCATAACAATTACCCTAAACCCTCACCTTAACTGTAAAACTAACCGTAACCCGCACCCTAAATCCTAACCGTATCCCACAACCCTAACCCTAATGCTATCCCTAACCCTAACCCTAACATTAACCTGAAACCCCTGAGCCCTAATGATAAACCTAACCCTAACACAAACCCTAACCCTAACACCAAAGCCTAGCAAAAACCTTAACACTAACTCTCACCCTAACGCTAACACTAACCCGAAACCGAATCATGAACCTAACCCTAAGCCTAAACCAAACCTAACCATGACCAGAACCGCAAGGCCTAACCGGAACCCTCACCCAAACCCTAACCCTAAACTACACCTCTAACCCCTAACGCCTTATCATAACGATAATCCTAACCCTAACCAACCCTAACCCTAAAACTAACCCTCACCCCAACCACAAAGCCTAACACAACCATGACCCTAACCCTAAACGTAACACTAAACTTAACCCTAACCTTAAATCTAACCCTAACCCTAAAACTGAACACAACCCCTGAACGTAACCCTAACCCTGAACATAACCTTAACACTAACCTGAAAACAAGCCCAAACCTTAGCCATAACCCTAACCCTCACCCTATCTTAAACTTCACCCTATCCCTAACCTAAAACTCACCCTGACTTTAACCCTAACCCTCCCCATAAACCTAACCCTCACCTTAACCTTGGCCCACCTGTAACCCGAAACCTAACCCTTACAATAACTCTGACCCTAATCCTCGCCCTAAACCTAATTCTAATTCTAACCCTGACCCTAACCCTAACCTAACCTCAACCCTATCTTTAAGCCTACCATAAACTTAAACCTAACCCTAACCCTTAACCTTAACTCTCACCCTAACCCTAGCCCTAACCCTAACCTTAACGGTAACACTTACCCAGAACCCTCACCTTAACTGTAAATGTAACTCTAACTCTTACCCTAACCCTAAACTTAACCCTAATTCATAGAGAGATAGTATTCTAACTGAAACAGTAACCCTTAACCCTAACTCTCATCCTAATCCTTAGCCTAAAACTAACCTTAACCCTAAACCTAACCCTAACCACTGACCCTAACTCTAACCCTAACCCTAAGCCGAACCCTCACCCTTAACCAGAATTTCACCCTAAGCATAACGCTAAGCGTACCCTAACTTCATTCAAACCCGAACCCTAAGCAAAACTAACACTAACACTACACGTAACCCTAACCCTAAGCCTAACCCTAACCCTGACTCTGACCTGAACCCAAACCCCTAACCCCAACCCTCTCGCTTAACATAAACTTCTCTGTAACCCTAACCCTCAAACTAAACGTAACACTAAATCTCCCCTAACCCTGACCGTACCATAAACGTAACCCTAACTCTAAACTCAAAACTAACCCTGACCCTAACTCTAACTCTAACCCTAATCCTAACCCTAAAACTTACCCTACACACTCAGCTTCAATGGAAACCTAGCACTAACCCTCATCTTACCATCTAAACCTAACCTCAACCCTTAACCTAACCCTATCTATAACCTTCACCTAGCCCTAAACCTAAACATGACTTAACCCTAACCCTAAACCTAACCCTAAATCTAAACCTAACCTTAACCCTAAACTGAATCCTAACCTAAGCTCTAACCCTAACCCCTAACGCTAACCCTAAGCTCAACCCTCACCCTTCAATTAAACTTTACCCCAGCTGTAGCCCTAACCCTAAGCCGAACCCTAAACCTGACCCTAACATTAACCCAAACACCTAACCCTAACCCTAAGCCTAATCCTAAACCTAACCCTAACCTTAACCCAAATGCCTAAGCCTAACCCTAACCCTCATCCTTAACCTAAACTTCACCCTAAACCTAAGGCTAACCCTAACCCTGAAAGTAAAGCTAACCCTTAACTATCCCCTAACTCTAGCCCTGACCCTAAACCTAATGCTAACCCTAGCCCTAACAGTAACACCCTAAAACATCAGCTTAATGTAAACTTAACACTAACCCTCCCATGAACCCCTAACCCTAACCCTACCCCGCATCCTACACCTAACCCAGACCTAAACCTAACCCTTTCTCTAACCCTAAATTAACTCTACCCTAACCCTAACAATAACTCTAAACCTGACCATAAGCATAATCCTAAACCCTAGCACTAACTCTAACTCTAAATCTAACCCTAAGCTAGCCCTACCCTTTACCGTAAACCTAGCCTTAACCCTAACCTTACCCCTACCCAAACCCTAACGCTATACCTAACCCGAACACTAACCTTAACCCTACTCTAACCTTAAGCCTAACCCTGACTATTAACTGAAACTTCACCCTAACCCTAAGCCTAACTCTAACTCTAACCCTAACCCTAACAATTACCCTAAACCCTCGCCTTAACTGTAAACCTAACCCTAACCCTCACCCTAATCCTTAACCGTATCCCCAACCCTAAACCTAACGCTATCCCCAAACTTATCCCTAACCCTAACCCTAATACGAACAGTAACCCAAATCTAACCCTAACCCTAATATTAAACCTAAACTTAAATCTACCCTAACCATAAACCTAACCCTAACACTCTAAACCTAACGTCTAACACCGTCTATAATCCTAACCCTTACCATAACCCTCACCCTTAACCTAAACTTCACACTAACCCTAAACCTAACCTAACGCTGACCCTAGACATAACGCCTAACCCTCACCGAACCCTAAACCTATCCTTAACACTAACCTGAACACAAACCCAAACCCTAGCCCTCACCATAAAAATAACCCTCACCCTATCCTGAACTTCATCCAAACACTAACCATAACCTTAACCCTAAACCTAGACCTAACCCAAACCCTAACCTTAAACCTAACTCTAACAATAACGCTAGTCCATCTGTAACCCGAAACCGAACACTTACAATAGCCCTGAACCTAACCCTAAAATAATCCTAGTCCTAACCCTAGACCTAATCCTAACCCTACCCCTAACCTTTACCCTAAATAGAACACTAAGTCTAACCCTCAACATGGACCTAAACCTAATTCTTACCCTACACCTAACCCTAATCCTAAACCAAACCCTAACTCTGACTATAACCCTAATCATAACAATTACCCTAAACCCTCACCTTAACTGGAAAACTAACCGTAACCCGCACCCTAAATCCTAACCGTATCCCACAACCCTAACCCTAATGCTATCCCTAACCCTAACCCTAACATTAACCTGAAACCCCTGAGCCCTAATGATAAACCTAACCCTAACACAAACCCTAACCCTAACACCAAAGCCTAGCAAAAACCTTAACACTAACTCTCGCCCTAACGCTAACACTAACCCGAAACCGAATCATGAACCTAACCCTAAGCCTAAACCAAACCTAACCATGACCAGAACCGCAAGGCCTAACCGGAACCCTCACCCAAACCCTAACCCTAAACGACACCTCTAACCCCTAACGCCTTATCATAACGATAATCCTAACCCTAACCAACCCTAACCCTAAAACTAACCCTCACCCCAACCACAAAGCCTAACACAACCATGACCCTAACCCTAAACGTAACACTAAACTTAACCCTAACCTTAAATCTAACCCTAACCCTAAAACTGAACACAACCCCTGAACGTAACCCTAACCCTGAACATAACCTTAACACTAACCTGAAAACAAGCCCAAACCTTAGCCATAACCCTAACCCTCACCCTATCTTAAACTTCACCCTATCCCTAACCTAAAACTCACCCTGACTTTAACCCTAACCCTCCCCATAAACCTAACCCTCACCTTAACCTTGGCCCACCTGTAACCCGAAACCTAACCCTTACAATAACTCTGACCCTAATCCTCGCCCTAAACCTAATTCTAATTCTAACCCTGACCCTAACCCTAACCTAACCTCAACCCTATCTTTAAGCCTACCATAAACTTAAACCTAACCCTAACCCTTAACCTTAACTCTCACCCTAACCCTAGCCCTAACCCTAACCTTAACGGTAACACTTACCCAGAACCCTCACCTTAACTGTAAATGTAACTCTAACTCTTACCCTAACCCTAAACTTAACCCTAATTATAACCTTAACCTAAACCTAACTGAAACAGTCACCCTTAACCCTAACTCTCATCCTAATCCTTAGCCTAAAACTAACCTTAACCCTAAACCTAACCCTAACCACTGACCCTAACTCTAACCCTAACCCTAAGCCGAACCCTCACCCTTAACCAGAATTTCACCCTAAGCATAACGCTAAGCGTACCCTAACTTCATTCAAACCCGAACCCTAAGCAAAACTAACACTAACACTACACGTAACCCTAACCCTAAGCCTAACCCTAACCCTGACTCTGACCTGAACCCAAACCCCTAACCCCAACCCTCTCGCTTAACATAAACTTCTCTGTAACCCTAACCCTCAAACTAAACGTAACACTAAATCTCCCCTAACCCTGACCGTACCATAAACGTAACCCTAACTCTAAACTCAAAACTAACCCTGACCCTAACTCTAACTCTAACCCTAACCCTAACCCTAAAACTTACCCTACACACTCAGCTTCAATGGAAACCTAGCACTAACCCTCATCTTACCATCTAAACCTAACCTCAACCCTTAACCTAACCCTATCTATAACCTTCACCTAGCCCTAAACCTAAACATGACTTAACCCTAACCCTAACCCTAACCCTAAATCTAAACCTAACCTTAACCCTAAACTGAATCCTAACCTAAGCTCTAACCCTAACCCCTAACGCTAACCCTAAGCTCAACCCTCACCCTTCAATTAAACTTTACCCCAGCTGTAGCCCTAACCCTAAGCCGAACCCTAAACCTGACCCTAACATTAACCCAAACACCTAACCCTAACCCTAAGCCTAATCCTAAACCTAACCCTAACCTTAACCCAAATGCCTAACCCTAACCCTAACCCTCATCCTTAACCTAAACTTCACCCTAAACCTAAGGCTAACCCTAACCCTGAAAGTAAAGCTAACCCTTAACTATCCCCTAACTCTAGCCCTGACCCTAAACCTAATGCTAACCCTAGCCCTAACAGTAACACCCTAAAACATCAGCTTAATGTAAACTTAACACTAACCCTCCCATGAACCCCTAACCCTAACCCTACCCCGCATCCTACACCTAACCCAGACCTAAACCTAACCCTTTCTCTAACCCTAAATTAACCCTAACCTTAACTCTACCCTAACCCTAACAATAACTCTAAACCTGACCATAAGCATAATCCTAAACCCTAGCACTAACTCTAACTCTAAATCTAACCCTAAGCTAGCCCTACCCTTTACCGTAAACCTAGCCTTAACCCTAACCTTACCCCTACCCAAACCCTAACGCTATACCTAACCCGAACACTAACCTTAACCCTACTCTAACCTTAAGCCTAACCCTGACTATTAACTGAAACTTCACCCTAACCCTAAGCCTAACTCTAACTCTAACCCTAACCCTAACAATTACCCTAAACCCTCGCCTTAACTGTAAACCTAACCCTAACCCTCACCCTAATCCTTAACCGTATCCCCAACCCTAAACCTAACGCTATCCCCAAACTTATCCCTAACCCTAACCCTAATACGAACAGTAACCCAAATCTAACCCTAACCCTAATATTAAACCTAAACTTAAATCTACCCTAACCATAAACCTAACCCTAACACCCTAAACCTAACGTCTAACACCGTCTATAATCCTAACCCTTACCATAACCCTCACCCTTAACCTAAACTTCACACTAACCCTAAACCTAACCTAACGCTGACCCTAGACATAACGCCTAACCCTCACCGAACCCTAAACCTATCCTTAACACTAACCTGAACACAAACCCAAACCCTAGCCCTCACCATAAAAATAACCCTCACCCTATCCTGAACTTCATCCAAACACTAACCATAACCTTAACCCTAAACCTAGACCTAACCCAAACCCTAACCTTAAACCTAACTCTAACAATAACGCTAGTCCATCTGTAACCCGAAACCGAACACTTACAATAGCCCTGAACCTAACCCTAAAATAATCCTAATCCTAACCCTAGACCTAATCCTAACCCTACCCCTAACCTTTACCCTAAATAGAACACTAAGTCTAACCCTCAACATGGACCTAAACCTAATTCTTACCCTACACCTAACCCTAATCCTAAACCAAACCCTAACTCTGACTATAACCCTAATCATAACAATTACCCTAAACCCTCACCTTAACTGTAAAACTAACCGTAACCCGCACCCCAAATCCTAACCGTATCCCACAACCCTAACCCTAATGCTATCCCTAACCCTAACCCTAACATTAACCTGAAACCCCTGAGCCCTAATGATAAACCTAATCCTAACACAAACCCTAACCCTAACACCAAAGCCTAGCAAAAACCTTAACACTAACTCTCACCCTAACGCTAACACTAACCCGAAACCGAATCATGAACCTAACCCTAAGCCTAAACCAAACCTAACCATGACCAGAACCGCAAGGCCTAACCGGAACCCTCACCCAAACCCTAACCCTAAACTACACCTCTAACCCCTAACGCCTTATCATAACGATAATCCTAACCCTAACCAACCCTAACCCTAAAACTAACCCTCACCCCAACCACAAAGCCTAACACAACCATGACCCTAACCCTAAACGTAACACTAAACTTAACCCTAACCTTAAATCTAACCCTAACCCTAAAACTGAACACAACCCCTGAACGTAACCCTAACCCTGAACATAACCTTAACACTAACCTGAAAACAAGCCCAAACCTTAGCCATAACCCTAACCCTCACCCTATCTTAAACTTCACCCTATCCCTAACCTAAAACTCACCCTGACTTTAACCCTAACCCTCCCCATAAACCTAACCCTCACCTTAACCTTGGCCCACCTGTAACCCGAAACCTAACCCTTACAATAACTCTGACCCTAATCCTCGCCCTAAACCTAATTCTAATTCTAACCCTGACCCTAACCCTAACCTAACCTCAACCCTATCTTTAAGCCTACCATAAACTTAAACCTAACCCTAACCCTTAACCTTAACTCTCACCCTAACCCTAGCCCTAACCCTAACCTTAACGGTAACACTTACCCAGAACCCTCACCTTAACTGTAAATGTAACTCTAACTCTTACCCTAACCCTAAACTTAACCCTAATTAGAACCTTAACCTAAACCTAACTGAAACAGTAACCCTTAACCCTAACTCTCATCCTAATCCTTAGCCTAAAACTAACCTTAACCCTAAACCTAACCCTAACCACTGACCCTAACTCTAACCCTAACCCTAAGCCGAACCCTCACCATTAACCAGAATATCACCCTAAGCATAACGCTAAGCGTACCCTAACTTCATTCAAACCCGAACCCTAAGCAAAACTAACACTAACACTACACGTAACCCTAACCCTAAGCCTAACCCTAACCCTGACTCTGACCTGAACCCAAACCCCTAACCCCAACCCTCTCGCTTAACATAAACTTCTCTGTAACCCTAACCCTCAAACTAAACGTAACACTAAATCTCCCCTAACCCTGACCGTACCATAAACGTAACCCTAACTCTAAACTCAAAACTAACCCTGACCCTAACTCTAACTCTAACCCTAACCCTAACCCTAAAACTTACCCTACACACTCAGCTTCAATGGAAACCTAGCACTAACCCTCATCTTACCATCTAAACCTAACCTCAACCCTTAACCTAACCCTATCTATAACCTTCACCTAGCCCTAAACCTAAACATGACTTAACCCTAACACTAACCCTAACCCTAAATCGAAACCTAACCTTAACCCTAAACTGAATCCTAACCTAAGCTCTAACCCTAACCCCTAACGCTAACCCTAAGCTCAGCCCTCACCCTTCAACTAAACTTTACCCCAGCTGTAGCCCTAACCCTAAGCCGAACCCTAAACCTGACCCTAACGTTAACCCAAACACCTAACCCTAACCCTAAGCCTAATCCTAAACCTAACCCTAACCTTAACCCAAATGCCTAACCCTAACCCTAACCCTCATCCTTAACCTAAACTTCACCCTAAACCTAAGGCTAACCCTAACCCTGAAAGTAAAGCTAACCCTTAACTATCCCCTAACTCTAGCCCTGACCCTAAACCTAATGCTAACCCTAGCCCTAACAGTAACACCCTAAAACATCAGCTTAATGTAAACTTAACACTAACCCTCCCATGAACCCCTAACCCTAACCCTACCCCGCATCCTACACCTAACCCAGACCTAAACCTAACCCTTTCTCTAACCCTAAATTAACCCTAACCTTAACTCTACCCTAACCCTAACAATAACTCTAAACCTGACCATAAGCATAATCCTAAACCCTAGCACTAACTCTAACTCTAAATCTAACCCTAAGCTAGCCCTACCCTTTACCGTAAACCTAGCCTTAACCCTAACCTTACCCCTACCCAAACCCTAACGCTATACCTAACCCGAACACTAACCTTAACCCTACTCTAACCTTAAGCCTAACCCTGACTATTAACTGAAACTTCACCCTAACCCTAAGCCTAACTCTAACTCTAACCCTAACCATAACAATTACCCTAAACCCTCGCCTTAACTGTAAACCTAACCCTAACCCTCACCCTAATCCTTAACCGTATCCCCAACCCTAAACCTAACGCTATCCCCAAACTTATCCCTAACCCTAACCCTAATACGAACAGTAACCCAAATCTAACCCTAACCCTAATATTAAACCTAAACTTAAATCTACCCTAACCATAAACCTAACCCTAACACCCTAAACCTAACGTCTAACACCGTCTATAATCCTAACCCTTACCATAACCCTCACCCTTAATCTAAACTTCACACTAACCCTAAACCTAACCTAACGCTGACCCTAGACATAACGCCTAACCCTCACCGAACCCTAAACCTATCCTTAACACTAACCTGAACACAAACCCAAACCCTAGCCCTCACCATAAAAATAACCCTCACCCTATCCTGAACTTCATCCAAACACTAACCATAACCTTAACCCTAAACCTAGACCTAACCCAAACCCTAACCTTAAACCTAACTCTAACAATAACGCTAGTCCATCTGTAACCCGAAACCGAACACTTACAATAGCCCTGAACCTAACCCTAAAATAATCCTAATCCTAACCCTAGACCTAATCCTAACCCTACCCCTAACCTTTACCCTAAATAGAACACTAAGTCTAACCCTCAACATGGACCTAAACCTAATTCTTACCCTACACCTAACCCTAATCCTAAACCAAACCCTAACTCTGACTATAACCCTAATCATAACAATTACCCTAAACCCTCACCTTAACTGTAAAACTAACCGTAACCCGCACCCCAAATCCTAACCGTATCCCACAACCCTAACCCTAATGCTATCCCTAACCCTAACCCTAACATTAACCTGAAACCCCTGAGCCCTAATGATAAACCTAACCCTAACACAAACCCTAACCCTAACACCAAAGCCTAGCAAAAACCTTAACACTAACTCTCACCCTAACGCTAACACTAACCCGAAACCGAATCATGAACCTAACCCTAAGCCTAAACCAAACCTAACCATGACCAGAACCGCAAGGCCTAACCGGAACCCTCACCCAAACCCTAACCCTAAACTACACCTCTAACCCCTAACGCCTTATCATAACGATAATCCTAACCCTAACCAACCCTAACCCTAAAACTAACCCTCACCCCAACCACAAAGCCTAACACAACCATGACCCTAACCCTAAACATAACACTAAGCTTAACCCTAACCTTAAATCTAACCCTAACCCTAAAACTGAACACAACCCCTGAACGTAACCCTAACCCTGAACATAACCTTAACACTAACCTGAAAACAAGCCCAAACCTTAGCCATAACCCTAACCCTCACCCTATCTTAAACTTCACCCTATCCCTAACCTAAAACTCACCCTAACTTTAACCCTAACCCTCCCCATAAACCTAACCCTCACCTTAACCTTGGCCCACCTGTAACCCGAAACCTAACCCTTACAATAACTCTGACCCTAATCCTCGCCCTAAACCTAATTCTAATTCTAACCCTGACCCTAACCCTAACCTAACCTCAACCCTATCTTTAAGCCTACCATAAACTTAAACCTAACCCTAACCCTTAACCTTAACTCTCACCCTAACCCTAGCCCTAACCCTAACCTTAACGGTAACACTTACCCAGAACCCTCACCTTAACTGTAAATGTAACTCTAACTCTTACCCTAACCCTAAACTTAACCCTAATTAGAACCTTAACCTAAACCTAACTGAAACAGTAACCCTTAACCCTAACTCTCATCCTAATCCTTAGCCTAAAACTAACCTTAACCCTAAACCTAACCCTAACCACTGACCCTAACTCTAACCCTAACCCTAAGCCGAACCCTCACCCTTAACCAGAATTTCACCCTAAGCATAACGCTAAGCGTACCCTAACTTCATTCAAACCCGAACCCTAAGCAAAACTAACACTAACACTACACGTAACCCTAACCCTAAGCCTAACCCTAACCCTGACTCTGACCTGAACCCAAACCCCTAACCCCAACCCTCTCGCTTAACATAAACTTCTCTGTAACCCTAACCCTAAAACTAAACGTAACACTAAATCTCCCCTAACCCTGACCGTACCATAAACGTAACCCTAACTCTAAACTCAAAACTAACCCTGACCCTAACTCTAACTCTAACCCTAATCCTAACCCTAAAACTTACCCTACACACTCAGCTTCAATGGAAACCTAGCACTAACCCTCATCTTACCATCTAAACCTAACCTCAACCCTTAACCTAACCCTATCTATAACCTTCACCTAGCCCTAAACCTAAACATGACTTAACCCTAACACTAACCCTAACCCTAAATCTAAACCTAACCTTAACCCTAAACTGAATCCTAACCTAAGCTCTAACCCTAACCCCTAACGCTAACCCTAAGCTCAACCCTCACCCTTCAACTAAACTTTACCCCAGCTGTAGCCCTAACCCTAAGCCGAACCCTAAACCTGACCCTAACGTTAACCCAAACACCTAACCCTAACCCTAAGCCTAATCCTAAACCTAACCCTAACCTTAACCCAAATGCCTAAGCCTAACCCTAACCCTCATCCTTAACCTAAACTTCACCCTAAACCTAAGGCTAACCCTAAGCCTGAAAGTAAAGCTAACCCTTAACTATCCCCTAACTCTAGCCCTGACCCTAAACCTAATGCTAACTCTAGCCCTAACAGTAACACCCTAAAACATCAGCTTAATGTAAACTTAACACTAACCCTCCCATGAACCCCTAACCCTAACCCTACCCCGCATCCTACACCTAACCCAGACCTAAACCTAACCCTTTCTCTAACCCTAAATTAACCCTAACCTTAACTCTACCCTAACCCTAACAATAACTCTAAACCTGACCATAAGCATAATCCTAAACCCTAGCACTAACTCTAACTCTAAATCTAACCCTAAGCTAGCCCTACCCTTTACCGTAAACCTAGCCTTAACCCTAACCTTACCCCTACCCAAACCCTAACGCTATACCTAACCCGAACACTAACCTTAACCCTACTCTAACTTTAAGCCTAACCCTGACTATTAACTGAAACTTCACCCTAACCCTAAGCCTAACTCTAACTCTAACCCTAACCATAACAATTACTCTAAACCCTCGCCTTAACTGTAAACCTAACCCTAACCCTCACCCTAATCCTTAACCATATCCCCAACCCTAAACCTAACGCTATTCCCAAACTTATCCCTAACCCTAACTCTAATACGAACAGTAACCCAAATCTAACCCTAACCCTAATATTAAACCTAAACTTAAATCTACCCTAACCATAAACCTAACCCTAACACCCTAAACCTAACGTCTAACACCGTCTATAATCCTAACCCTTACCATAACCCTCACCCTTAACCTAAACTTCACACTAACCCTAAACCTAACCTAACGCTGACCCTAGACATAACGCCTAACCCTCACCGAACCCTAAACCTATCCTTAACACTAACCTGAACACAAACCCAAATCCTAGCCCTCACCATAAAAATAACCCTCACCCTATCCTGAACTTCATCCAAACACTAACCATAACCTTAACCCTAAACCTAGACCTAACCCAAACCCTAACCTTAAACCTAACTCTAAGAATAACGCTAGTCCATCTGTAACCCGAAACCGAACACTTACAATAGCCCTGAACCTAACCCTAAAATAATCCTAATCCTAACCCTAGACCTAATCCTAACCCTACCCCTAACCTTTACCCTAAATAGAACACTAAGTCTAACCCTCAACATGGACCTAAACCTAATTCTTACCCTACACCTAACCCTAATCCTAAACCAAACCCTAACTCTGACTATAACCCTAATCATAACAATTACCCTAAACCCTCACCTTAACTGTAAAACTAACCGTAACCCGCACCCTAAATCCTAACCGTATCCCACAACCCTAACCCTAATGCTATCCCTAACCCTAACCCTAACATTAACCTGAAACCCCTGAGCCCTAATGATAAACCTAACCCTAACACAAACCCTAACCCTAACACCAAAGCCTAGCAAAAACCTTAACACTAACTCTCACCCTAACGCTAACACTAACCCGAAACCGAATCATGAACCTAACCCTAAGCCTAAACCAAAACTAACCATGACCAGAACCGCAAGGCCTAACCGGAACCCTCACCCAAACCCTAACCCTAAACTACACCTCTAACCCCTAACGCCTTATCATAACGATAATCCTACCCCTAACCAACCCTAACCCTAAAACTAACCCTCACCCCAACCACAAAGCCTAACACAACCATGACCCTAACCCTAAACGTAACACTAAACTTAACCCTAACCTTAAATCTAACCCTAACCCTAAAACTGAACACAACCCCTGAACGTAACCCTAACCCTGAACATAACCTTAACACTAACCTGAAAACAAGCCCAAACCTTAGCCATAACCCTAACCCTCACCCTATCTTAAACTTCACCCTATCCCTAACCTAAAACTCACCCTGACTTTAACCCTAACCCTCCCCATAAACCTAACCCTCACCTTAACCTTGGCCCACCTGTAACCCGAAACCTAACCCTTACAATAACTCTGACCCTAATCCTCGCCCTAAACCTAATTCTAATTCTAACCCTGACCCTAACCCTAACCTAACCTCAACCCTATCTTTAAGCCTACCATAAACTTAAACCTAACCCTAACCCTTAACCTTAACTCTCACCCTAACCCTAGCCCTAACCCTAACCTTAACGGTAACACTTACCCAGAACCCTCACCTTAACTGTAAATGTAACTCTAACTCTTACCCTAACCCTAAACTTAACCCTAATTAGAACCTTAACCTAAACCTAACTGAAACAGTAACCCTTAACCCTAACTCTCATCCTAATCCTTAGCCTAAAACTAACCTTAACCCTAAACCTAACCCTAACCACTGACCCTAACTCTAACCCTAACCCTAAGCCGAACCCTCACCCTTAACCAGAATTTCACCCTAAGCATAACGCTAAGCGTACCCTAACTTCATTCAAACCCGAACCCTAAGCAAAACTAACACTAACACTACACGTAACCCTAACCCTAAGCCTAACCCTAACCCTGACTCTGACCTGAACCCAAACCCCTAACCCCAACCCTCTCGCTTAACATAAACTTCTCTGTAACCCTAACCCTCAAACTAAACGTAACACTAAATCTCCCCTAACCCTGACCGTACCATAAACGTAACCCTAACTCTAAACTCAAAACTAACCCTGACCCTAACTCTAACTCTAACCCTAATCCTAACCCTAAAACTTACCCTACACACTCAGCTTCAATGGAAACCTAGCACTAACCCTCATCTTACCATCTAAACCTAACCTCAACCCTTAACCTAACCCTATCTATAACCTTCACCTAGCCCTAAACCTAAACATGACTTAACCCTAACACTAACCCTAACCCTAAATCGAAACCTAACCTTAACCCTAAACTGAATCCTAACCTAAGCTCTAACCCTAACCCCTAACGCTAACCCTAAGCTCAACCCTCACCCTTCAACTAAACTTTACCCCAGCTGTAGCCCTAACCCTAAGCCGAACCCTAAACCTGACCCTAACGTTAACCCAAACACCTAACCCTAACCCTAAGCCTAATCCTAAACCTAACCCTAACCTTAACCCAAATGCCTAAGCCTAACCCTAACCCTCATCCTTAACCTAAACTTCACCCTAAACCTAAGGCTAACCCTAAGCCTGAAAGTAAAGCTAACCCTTAACTATCCCCTAACTCTAGCCCTGACCCTAAACCTAATGCTAACCCTAGCCCTAACAGTAACACCCTAAAACATCAGCTTAATGTAAACTTAACACTAACCCTCCCATGAACCCCTAACCCTAACCCTACCCCGCATCCTACACCTAACCCAGACCTAAACCTAACCCTTTCTCTAACCCTAAATTAACCCTAACCTTAACTCTACCCTAACCCTAACAATAACTCTAAACCTGACCATAAGCATAATCCTAAACCCTAGCACTAACTCTAACTCTAAATCTAACCCTAAGCTAGCCCTACCCTTTACCGTAAACCTAGCCTTAACCCTAACCTTACCCCTACCCAAACCCTAACGCTATACCTAACCCGAACACTAACCTTAACCCTACTCTAACCTTAAGCCTAACCCTGACTATTAACTGAAACTTCACCCTAACCCTAAGCCTAACTCTAACTCTAACCCTAACCATAACAATTACCCTAAACCCTCGCCTTAACTGTAAACCTAACCCTAACCCTCACCCTAATCCTTAACCGTATCCCCAACCCTAAACCTAACGCTATCCCCAAACTTATCCCTAACCCTAACCCTAATACGAACAGTAACCCAAATCTAACCCTAACCCTAATATTAAACCTAAACTTAAATCTTCCCTAACCATAAACCTAACCCTAACACCCTAAACCTAACGTCTAACACCGTCTATAATCCTAACCCTTACCATAACCCTCACCCTTAACCTAAACTTCACACTAACCCTAAACCTAACCTAACGCTGACCCTAGACATAACGCCTAACCCTCACCGAACCCTAAACCTATCCTTAACACTAACCTGAACACAAACCCAAACCCTAGCCCTCACCATAAAAATAACCCTCACCCTATCCTGAACTTCATCCAAACACTAACCATAACCTTAACCCTAAACCTAGACCTAACCCAAACCCTAACCTTAAACCTAACTCTAACAATAACGCTAGTCCATCTGTAACCCTAAACCGAACACTTACAATAGCCCTGAACCTAACCCTAAAATAATCCTAATCCTAACCCTAGACCTAATCCAAACCTTTACCCTAAATAGAACACTAAGTCTAACCCTCAACATGGACCTAAACCTAATTCTTACCCTACACCTAACCCTAATCCTAAACCAAACCCTAACTCTGACTATAACCCTAATCATAACAATTACCCTAAACCCTCACCTTAACTGTAAAACTAACCGTAACCCGCACCCTAAATCCTAACCGTATCCCACAACCCTAACCCTAATGCTATCCCTAACCCTAACCCTAACATTAACCTGAAACCCCTGAGCCCTAATGATAAACCTAACCCTAACACAAACCCTAACCCTAACACCAAAGCCTAGCAAAAACCTTAACCCTAACTCTCACCCTAACTCTAACACTAACCCGAAACCGAATCATGAACCTAACCCTAAGCCTAAACCAAACCTAACCATGACCAGAACCGCAAGGCCTAACCGGAACCCTCACCCAAACCCTAACCCTAAACTACACCTCTAACCCCTAACGCCTTATCATAACGATAATCCTAACCCTAACCAACCCTAACCCTAAAACTAACCCTCACCCCAACCACAAAGCCTAACACAACCATGACCCTAACCCTAAACGTAACACTAAACTTAACCCTAACCTTAAATCTAACCCTAACCCTAAAACTGAACACAACCCCTGAACGTAACCCTAACCCTGAACATAACCTTAACACTAACCTGAAAACAAGCCCAAACCTTAGCCATAACCCTAACCCTCACCCTATCTTAAACTTCACCCTATCCCTAACCTAAAACTCACCCTGACTTTAACCCTAACCCTCCCCATAAACCTAACCCTCACCTTAACCTTGGCCCACCTGTAACCCGAAACCTAACCCTTACAATAACTCTGACCCTAATCCTCGCCCTAAACCTAATTCTAATTCTAACCCTGACCCTAACCCTAACCTAACCTCAACCCTATCTTTAAGCCTACCATAAACTTAAACCTAACCCTAACCCTTAACCTTAACTCTCACCCTAACCCTAGCCCTAACCCTAACCTTAACGGTAACACTTACCCAGAACCCTCACCTTAACTGTAAATGTAACTCTAACTCTTACCCTAACCCTAAACTTAACCCTAATTAGAACCTTAACCTAAACCTAACTGAAACAGTAACCCTTAACCCTAACTCTCATCCTAATCCTTAGCCTAAAACTAACCTTAACCCTAAACCTAACCCTAACCACTGACCCTAACTCTAACCCTAACCCTAAGCCGAACCCTCACCCTTAACCAGAATTTCACCCTAAGCATAACGCTAAGCGTACCCTAACTTCATTCAAACCCGAACCCTAAGCAAAACTAACACTAACACTACACGTAACCCTAACCCTAAGCCTAACCCTAACCCTGACTCTGACCTGAGCCCAAACCCCTAACCCCAACCCTCTCGCTTAACATAAACTTCTCTGAAACCCTAACCCTAAAACTAAACGTAACACTAAATCTCCCCTAACCCTGACCGTACCATAAACGTAACCCTAACTCTAAACTCAAAACTAACCCTGACCCTAACTCTAACTCTAACCCTAATCCTAACCCTAAAACTTACCCTACACACTCAGCTTCAATGGAAACCTAGCACTAACCCTCATCTTACCATCTAAACCTAACCTCAACCCTTAACCTAACCCTATCTATAACCTTCACCTAGCCCTAAACCTAAACATGACTTAACCCTAACACTAACCCTAACCCTAAATCTAAACCTAACCTTAACCCTAAACTGAATCCTAACCTAAGCTCTAACCCTAACCCCTAACGCTAACCCTAAGCTCAACCCTCACCCTTCAACTAAACTTTACCCCAGCTGTAGCCCTAACCCTAAGCCGAACCCTAAACCTGACCCTAACGTTAACCCAAACACCTAACCCTAACCCTAAGCCTAATCCTAAACCTAACCCTAACCTTAACCCAAATGCCTAAGCCTAACCCTAACCCTCATCCTTAACCTAAACTTCACCCTAAACCTAAGGCTAACCCTAACCCTGAAAGTAAAGCTAACCCTTAACTATCCCCTAACTCTAGCCCTGACCCTAAACCTAATGCTAACCCTAGCCCTAACAGTAACACCCTAAAACATCAGCTTAATGTAAACTTAACACTAACCCTCCCATGAACCCCTAACCCTAACCCTACCCCGCATCCTACACCTAACCCAGACCTAAACCTAACCCTTTCTCTAACCCTAAATTAACCCTAACCTTAACTCTACCCTAACCCTAACAATAACTCTAAACCTGACCATAAGCATAATCCTAAACCCTAGCACTAACTCTAACTCTAAATCTAACCCTAAGCTAGCCCTACCCTTTACCGTAAACCTAGCCTTAACCCTAACCTTACCCCTACCCAAACCCTAACGCTATACCTAACCCGAACACTAACCTTAACCCTACTCTAACCTTAAGCCTAACCCTGACTATTAACTGAAACTTCACCCTAACCCTAAGCCTAACTCTAACTCTAACCCTAACCCTAACAATTACCCTAAACCCTCGCCTTAACTGTAAACCTAACCCTAACCCTCACCCTAATCCTTAACCGTATCCCCAACCCTAAACCTAACGCTATCCCCAAACTTATCCCTAACCCTAACCCTAATACGAACAGTAACCCAAATCTAACCCTAACCCTAATATTAAAGCTAAACTTAAATCTTCCCTAACCATAAACCTAACCCTAACACCCTAAACCTAACGTCTAACACCGTCTATAATCCTAACCCTTACCATAACCCTCACCCTTAACCTAAACTTCACACTAACCCTAAACCTAACCTAACGCTGACCCTAGACATAACGCCTAACCCTCACCGAACCCTAAACCTATCCTTAACACTAACCTGAACACAAACCCAAACCCTAGCCCTCACCATAAAAATAACCCTCACCCTATCCTGAACTTCATCCAAACACTAACCATAACCTTAACCCTAAACCTAGACCTAACCCAAACCCTAACCTTAAACCTAACTCTAAGAATAACGCTAGTCCATCTGTAACCCGAAACCGAACACTTACAATAGCCCTGAACCTAACCCTAAAATAATCCTAATCCTAACCCTAGACCTAATCCAAACCTTTACCCTAAATAGAACACTAAGTCTAACCCTCAACATGGACCTAAACCTAATTCTTACCCTACACCTAACCCTAATCCTAAACCAAACCCTAACTCTGACTATAACCCTAATCATAACAATTACCCTAAACCCTCACCTTAACTGTAAAACTAACCGTAACCCGCACCCTAAATCCTAACCGTATCCCACAACCCTAACCCTAATGCTATCCCTAACCCTAACCCTAACATTAACCTGAAACCCCTGAGCCCTAATGATAAACCTAACCCTAACACAAACCCTAACCCTAACACCAAAGCCTAGCAAAAACCTTAACCCTAACTCTCACCCTAACTCTAACACTAACCCGAAACCGAATCATGAACCTAACCCTAAGCCTAAACCAAACCTAACCATGACCAGAACCGCAAGGCCTAACCGGAACCCTCACCCAAACCCTAACCCTAAACTACACCTCTAACCCCTAACGCCTTATCATAACGATAATCCTAACCCTAACCAACCCTAACCCTAAAACTAACCCTCACCCCAACCACAAAGCCTAACACAACCATGACCCTAACCCTAAACGTAACACTAAACTTAACCCTAACCTTAAATCTAACCCTAACCCTAAAACTGAACACAACCCCTGAACGTAACCCTAACCCTGAACATAACCTTAACACTAACCTGAAAACAAGCCCAAACCTTAGCCATAACCCTAACCCTCACCCTATCTTAAACTTCACCCTATCCCTAACCTAAAACTCACCCTGACTTTAACCCTAACCCTCCCCATAAACCTAACCCTCACCTTAACCTTGGCCCACCTGTAACCCGAAACCTAACCCTTACAATAACTCTGACCCTAATCCTCGCCCTAAACCTAATTCTAATTCTAACCCTGACCCTAACCCTAACCTAACCTCAACCCTATCTTTAAGCCTACCATAAACTTAAACCTAACCCTAACCCTTAACCTTAACTCTCACCCTAACCCTAGCCCTAACCCTAACCTTAACGGTAACACTTACCCAGAACCCTCACCTTAACTGTAAATGTAACTCTAACTCTTACCCTAACCCTAAACTTAACCCTAATTATAACCTTAACCTAAACCTAACTGAAACAGTAACCCTTAACCCTAACTCTCATCCTAATCCTTAGCCTAAAACTAACCTTAACCCTAAACCTAACCCTAACCACTGACCCTAACTCTAACCCTAACCCTAAGCCGAACCCTCACCCTTAACCAGAATTTCACCCTAAGCATAACGCTAAGCGTACCCTAACTTCATTCAAACCCGAACCCTAAGCAAAACTAACACTAACACTACACGTAACCCTAACCCTAAGCCTAACCCTAACCCTGACTCTGACCTGAGCCCAAACCCCTAACCCCAACCCTCTCGCTTAACATAAACTTCTCTGAAACCCTAACCCTAAAACTAAACGTAACACTAAATCTCCCCTAACCCTGACCGTACCATAAACGTAACCCTAACTCTAAACTCAAAACTAACCCTGACCCTAACTCTAACTCTAACCCTAATCCTAACCCTAAAACTTACCCTACACACTCAGCTTCAATGGAAACCTAGCACTAACCCTCATCTTACCATCTAAACCTAACCTCAACCCTTAACCTAACCCTATCTATAACCTTCACCTAGCCCTAAACCTAAACATGACTTAACCCTAACACTAACCCTAACCCTAAATCTAAACCTAACCTTAACCCTAAACTGAATCCTAACCTAAGCTCTAACCCTAACCCCTAACGCTAACCCTAAGCTCAGCCCTCACCCTTCAACTAAACTTTACCCCAGCTGTAGCCCTAACCCTAAGCCGAACCCTAAACCTGACCCTAACATTAACCCAAACACCTAACCCTAACCCTAAGCCTAATCCTAAACCTAACCCTAACCTTAACCCAAATGCCTAACCCTAACCCTAACCCTCATCCTTAACCTAAACTTCACCCTAAACCTAAGGCTAACCCTAACCTTGAAAGTAAAGCTAACCCTTAACTATCCCCTAACTCTAGCCCTGACCCTAAACCTAATGCTAACCCTAGCCCTAATAGTAACACCCTAAAACATCAGCTTAATGTAAACTTAACACTAACTCTCCCATGAACCCCTAACCCTAACCCTACCCCGCATCCTACACCTAACCCAGACCTAAACCTAACCCTTTCTCTAACCCTAAATTAACCCTAACCTTAACTCTACCCTAACCCTAACAATAACTCTAAACCTGACCATAACCATAATCCTAAACCCTAGCACTAACTCTAACTCTAAATCTAACCCTAAGCTAGCCCTACCCTTTACCGTAACCTAGCCTTAACCCTAACCTTACCCCTACCCAAACCCTAACGCTATACCTAACCCGAACACTAACCTTAACCCTACTCTAACCTTAAGCCTAACCCTGACTATTAACTGAAACTTCACCCTAACCCTAAGCCTAACTCTAACTCTAACCCTAACCATAACAATTACCCTAAACCCTCGCCTTAACTGTAAACCTAACCCTAACCCTCACCCTAATCCTTAACCGTATCCCCAACCCTAAACCTAACGCTATCCCCAAACTTATCCCTAACCCTAACCCTAATACGAACAGTAACCCAAATCTAACCCTAACCCTAATATTAAACCTAAACTGAAATCTACCCTAACCATAAACCTAACCCTAACACCCTAAACCTAACGTCTAACACCGTCTATAATCCTAACCCTTACCATAACCCTCACCCTTAACCTAAACTTCACACTAACCCTAAACCTAACCTAACGCTGACCCTAGACATAGCGCCTAACTCTCACCGAACCCTAAACCTATCCTTAACACTAACCTGAACACAAACCCAAACCCTAGCCCTCACCATAAAAATAACCCTCACCCTATCCTGAACTTCATCCAAACACTAACCATAACCTTAACCCTAAACCTAGACCTAACCCAAACCCTAACCTTAAACCTAACTCTAAGAATAACGCTAGTCCATCTCTAACCCTAAACCGAACACTTACAATAGCCCTGAACCTAACCCTAAAATAATCCTAATCCTAACCCTAGACCTAATCCAAACCTTTACCCTAAATAGAACACTAAGTCTAACCCTCAACATGGACCTAAACCTAATTTTTACCCTACACCTAACCCTAATCCTAAACCAAACCCTAACTATGACTATAACCCTAATCATAACAATTACCCTAAACCCTCACCTTAACTGTAAAACTAACCGTAACCCGCACCCTAAATCCTAACCGTATCCCACAACCCTAACCCTAATGCTATCCCTAACCCTAACCCTAACATTAACCTGAAACCCCTGAGCCCTAATGATAAACCTAACCCTAACACAAACCCTAACCCTAACACCAAAGCCTAGGAAAAACCTTAACCCTAACTCTCACCCTAACTCTAACACTAACCCGAAACCGAATCATGAACCTAACCCTAAGCCTAAACCAAACCTAACCATGACCAGAACCGCAAGGCCTAACCGGAACCCTCATCCAAACCCTAACCCTAAACTACACCTCTAACCCCTAACGCCTTATCATAACGATAATCCTAACCCTAACCAACCCTAACCCTAAAACTAACCCTCACCCCAACCACAAAGCCTAACACAACCATGACCCTAACCCTAAACGTAACACTAAACTTAACCCTAACCTTAAATCTAACCCTAACCCTAAAACTGAACACAACCCCTGAACGTAACCCTAACCCTGAACATAACCTTAACACTAACCTGAAAACAAGCCCAAACCTTAGCCATAACCCTAACCCTCACCCTATCTTAAACTTCACCCTATCCCTAACCTAAAACTCACCCTGACTTTAACCCTAACCCTCCCCATAAACCTAACCCTCACCTTAACCTTGGCCCACCTGTAACCCGAAACCTAACCCTTACAATAACTCTGACCCTAATCCTCGCCCTAAACCTAATTCTAATTCTAACCCTGACCCTAACCCTAACCTAACCTCAACCCTATCTTTAAGCCTACCATAAACTTAAACCTAACCCTAACCCTTAACCTTAACTCTCACCCTAACCCTAGCCCTAACCCTAACCTTAACGGTAACACTTACCCAGAACCCTCACCTTAACTGTAAATGTAACTCTAACTCTTACCCTAACCCTAAACTTAACCCTAATTATAACCTTAACCTAAACCTAACTGAAACAGTAACCCTTAACCCTAACTCTCATCCTAATCCTTAGCCTAAAACTAACCTTAACCCTAAACCTAACCCTAACCACTGACCCTAACTCTAACCCTAACCCTAAGCCGAACCCTCACCCTTAACCAGAATTTCACCCTAAGCATAACGCTAAGCGTACCCTAACTTCATTCAAACCCGAACCCTAAGCAAAACTAACACTAACACTACACGTAACCCTAACCCTAAGCCTAACCCTAACCCTGACTCTGACCTGAGCCCAAACCCCTAACCCCAACCCTCTCGCTTAACATAAACTTCTCTGAAACCCTAACCCTAAAACTAAACGTAACACTAAATCTCCCCTAACCCTGACCGTACCATAAACGTAACCCTAACTCTAAACTCAAAACTAACCCTGACCCTAACTCTAACTCTAACCCTAATCCTAACCCTAAAACTTACCCTACACACTCAGCTTCAATGGAAACCTAGCACTAACCCTCATCTTACCATCTAAACCTAACCTCAACCCTTAACCTAACCCTATCTATAACCTTCACCTAGCCCTAAACCTAAACATGACTTAACCCTAACACTAACCCTAACCCTAAATCTAAACCTAACCTTAACCCTAAACTGAATCCTAACCTAAGCTCTAACCCTAACCCCTAACGCTAACCCTAAGCTCAACCCTCACCCTTCAACTAAACTTTACCCCAGCTGTAGCCCTAACCCTAAGCCGAACCCTAAACCTGACCCTAACGTTAACCCAAACACCTAACCCTAACCCTAAGCCTAATCCTAAACCTAACCCTAACCTTAACCCAAATGCCTAAGCCTAACCCTAACCCTCATCCTTAACCTAAACTTCACCCTAAACCTAAGGCTAACCCTAACCCTGAAAGTAAAGCTAACCCTTAACTATCCCCTAACTCTAGCCCTGACCCTAAACCTAATGCTAACCCTAGCCCTAACAGTAACACCCTAAAACATCAGCTTAATGTAAACTTAACACTAACCCTCCCATGAACCCCTAACCCTAACCCTACCCCGCATCCTACACCTAACCCAGACCTAAACCTAACCCTTTCTCTAACCCTAAATTAACCCTAACCTTAACTCTACCCTAACCCTAACAATAACTCTAAACCTGACCATAAGCATAATCCTAAACCCTAGCACTAACTCTAACTCTAAATCTAACCCTAAGCTAGCCCTACCCTTTACCGTAAACCTAGCCTTAACCCTAACCTTACCCCTACCCAAACCCTAACGCTATACCTAACCCGAACACTAACCTTAACCCTACTCTAACCTTAAGCCTAACCCTGACTATTAACTGAAACTTCACCCTAACCCTAAGCCTAACTCTAACTCTAACCCTAACCCTAACAATTACCCTAAACCCTCGCCTTAACTGTAAACCTAACCCTAACCCTCACCCTAATCCTTAACCGTATCCCCAACCCTAAACCTAACGCTATCCCCAAACTTATCCCTAACCCTAACCCTAATACGAACAGTAACCCAAATCTAACCCTAACCCTAATATTAAAGCTAAACTTAAATCTTCCCTAACCATAAACCTAACCCTAACACCCTAAACCTAACGTCTAACACCGTCTATAATCCTAACCCTTACCATAACCCTCACCCTTAACCTAAACTTCACACTAACCCTAAACCTAACCTAACGCTGACCCTAGACATAACGCCTAACCCTCACCGAACCCTAAACCTATCCTTAACACTAACCTGAACACAAACCCAAACCCTAGCCCTCACCATAAAAATAACCCTCACTCTATCCTGAACTTCATCCAAACACTAACCATAACCTTAACCCTAAACCTAGACCTAACCCAAACCCTAACCTTAAACCTAACTCTAAGAATAACGCTAGTCCATCTGTAACCCGAAACCGAACACTTACAATAGCCCTGAACCTAACCCTAAAATAATCCTAATCCTAACCCTAGACCTAATCCAAACCTTTACCCTAAATAGAACACTAAGTCTAACCCTCAACATGGACCTAAACCTAATTCTTACCCTACACCTAACCCTAATCCTAAACCAAACCCTAACTCTGACTATAACCCTAATCATAACAATTACCCTAAACCCTCACCTTAACTGTAAAACTAACCGTAACCCGCACCCTAAATCCTAACCGTATCCCACAACCCTAACCCTAATGCTATCCCTAACCCTAACCCTAACATTAACCTGAAACCCCTGAGCCCTAATGATAAACCTAACCCTAACACAAACCCTAACCCTAACACCAAAGCCTAGCAAAAACCTTAACACTAACTCTCACCCTAACTCTAACACTAACCCGAAACCGAATCATGAACCTAACCCTAAGCCTAAACCAAACCTAACCATGACCAGAACCGCAAGGCCTAACCGGAACCCTCACCCAAACCCTAACCCTAAACTACACCTCTAACCCCTAACGCCTTATCATAACGATAATCCTAACCCTAACCAACCCTAACCCTAAAACTAACCCTCACCCCAACCACAAAGCCTAACACAACCATGACCCTAACCCTAAACGTAACACTAAACTTAACCCTAACCTTAAATCTAACCCTAACCCTAAAACTGAACACAACCCCTGAACGTAACCCTAACCCTGAACATAACCTTAACACTAACCTGAAAACAAGCCCAAACCTTAGCCATAACCCTAACCCTCACCCTATCTTAAACTTCACCCTATCCCTAACCTAAAACTCACCCTGACTTTAACCCTAACCCTCCCCATAAACCTAACCCTCACCTTAACCTTGGCCCACCTGTAACCCGAAACCTAACCCTTACAATAACTCTGACCCTAATCCTCGCCCTAAACCTAATTCTAATTCTAACCCTGACCCTAACCCTAACCTAACCTCAACCCTATCTTTAAGCCTACCATAAACTTAAACCTAACCCTAACCCTTAACCTTAACTCTCACCCTAACCCTAGCCCTAACCCTAACCTTAACGGTAACACTTACCCAGAACCCTCACCTTAACTGTAAATGTAACTCTAACTCTTACCCTAACCCTAAACTTAACCCTAATTAGAACCTTAACCTAAACCTAACTGAAACAGTAACCCTTAACCCTAACTCTCATCCTAATCCTTAGCCTAAAACTAACCTTAACCCTAAACCTAACCCTAACCACTGACCCTAACTCTAACCCTAACCCTAAGCCGAACCCTCACCCTTAACCAGAATTTCACCCTAAGCATAACGCTAAGCGTACCCTAACTTCATTCAAACCCGAACCCTAAGCAAAACTAACACTAACACTACACGTAACCCTAACCCTAAGCCTAACCCTAACCCTGACTCTGACCTGAGCCCAAACCCCTAACCCCAACCCTCTCGCTTAACATAAACTTCTCTGAAACCCTAACCCTAAAACTAAACGTAACACTAAATCTCCCCTAACCCTGACCGTACCATAAACGTAACCCTAACTCTAAACTCAAAACTAACCCTGACCCTAACTCTAACTCTAACCCTAATCCTAACCCTAAAACTTACCCTACACACTCAGCTTCAATGGAAACCTAGCACTAACCCTCATCTTACCATCTAAACCTAACCTCAACCCTTAACCTAACCCTATCTATAACCTTCACCTAGCCCTAAACCTAAACATGACTTAACCCTAACACTAACCCTAACCCTAAATCTAAACCTAACCTTAACCCTAAACTGAATCCTAACCTAAGCTCTAACCCTAACCCCTAACGCTAACCCTAAGCTCAACCCTCACCCTTCAACTAAACTTTACCCCAGCTGTAGCCCTAACCCTAAGCCGAACCCTAAACCTGACCCTAACGTTAACCCAAACACCTAACCCTAACCCTAAGCCTAATCCTAAACCTAACCCTAACCTTAACCCAAATGCCTAAGCCTAACCCTAACCCTCATCCTTAACCTAAACTTCACCCTAAACCTAAGGCTAACCCTAACCCTGAAAGTAAAGCTAACCCTTAACTATCCCCTAACTCTAGCCCTGACCCTAAACCTAATGCTAACCCTAGCCCTAACAGTAACACCCTAAAACATCAGCTTAATGTAAACTTAACACTAACCCTCCCATGAACCCCTAACCCTAACCCTACCCCGCATCCTACACCTAACCCAGACCTAAACCTAACCCTTTCTCTAACCCTAAATTAACCCTAACCTTAACTCTACCCTAACCCTAACAATAACTCTAAACCTGACCATAAGCATAATCCTAAACCCTAGCACTAACTCTAACTCTAAATCTAACCCTAAGCTAGCCCTACCCTTTACCGTAAACCTAGCCTTAACCCTAACCTTACCCCTACCCAAACCCTAACGCTATACCTAACCCGAACACTAACCTTAACCCTACTCTAACCTTAAGCCTAACCCTGACTATTAACTGAAACTTCACCCTAACCCTAAGCCTAACTCTAACTCTAACCCTAACCCTAACAATTACCCTAAACCCTCGCCTTAACTGTAAACCTAACCCTAACCCTCACCCTAATCCTTAACCGTATCCCCAACCCTAAACCTAACGCTATCCCCAAACTTATCCCTAACCCTAACCCTAATACGAACAGTAACCCAAATCTAACCCTAACCCTAATATTAAAGCTAAACTTAAATCTTCCCTAACCATAAACCTAACCCTAACACCCTAAACCTAACGTCTAACACCGTCTATAATCCTAACCCTTACCATAACCCTCACCCTTAACCTAAACTTCACACTAACCCTAAACCTAACCTAACGCTGACCCTAGACATAACGCCTAACCCTCACCGAACCCTAAACCTATCCTTAACACTAACCTGAACACAAACCCAAACCCTAGCCCTCACCATAAAAATAACCCTCACTCTATCCTGAACTTCATCCAAACACTAACCATAACCTTAACCCTAAACCTAGACCTAACCCAAACCCTAACCTTAAACCTAACTCTAAGAATAACGCTAGTCCATCTGTAACCCGAAACCGAACACTTACAATAGCCCTGAACCTAACCCTAAAATAATCCTAATCCTAACCCTAGACCTAATCCAAACCTTTACCCTAAATAGAACACTAAGTCTAACCCTCAACATGGACCTAAACCTAATTCTTACCCTACACCTAACCCTAATCCTAAACCAAACCCTAACTCTGACTATAACCCTAATCATAACAATTACCCTAAACCCTCACCTTAACTGTAAAACTAACCGTAACCCGCACCCTAAATCCTAACCGTATCCCACAACCCTAACCCTAATGCTATCCCTAACCCTAACCCTAACATTAACCTGAAACCCCTGAGCCCTAATGATAAACCTAACCCTAACACAAACCCTAACCCTAACACCAAAGCCTAGCAAAAACCTTAACACTAACTCTCACCCTAACTCTAACACTAACCCGAAACCGAATCATGAACCTAACCCTAAGCCTAAACCAAACCTAACCATGACCAGAACCGCAAGGCCTAACCGGAACCCTCACCCAAACCCTAACCCTAAACTACACCTCTAACCCCTAACGCCTTATCATAACGATAATCCTAACCCTAACCAACCCTAACCCTAAAACTAACCCTCACCCCAACCACAAAGCCTAACACAACCATGACCCTAACCCTAAACGTAACACTAAACTTAACCCTAACCTTAAATCTAACCCTAACCCTAAAACTGAACACAACCCCTGAACGTAACCCTAACCCTGAACATAACCTTAACACTAACCTGAAAACAAGCCCAAACCTTAGCCATAACCCTAACCCTCACCCTATCTTAAACTTCACCCTATCCCTAACCTAAAACTCACCCTGACTTTAACCCTAACCCTCCCCATAAACCTAACCCTCACCTTAACCTTGGCCCACCTGTAACCCGAAACCTAACCCTTACAATAACTCTGACCCTAATCCTCGCCCTAAACCTAATTCTAATTCTAACCCTGACCCTAACCCTAACCTAACCTCAACCCTATCTTTAAGCCTACCATAAACTTAAACCTAACCCTAACCCTTAACCTTAACTCTCACCCTAACCCTAGCCCTAACCCTAACCTTAACGGTAACACTTACCCAGAACCCTCACCTTAACTGTAAATGTAACTCTAACTCTTACCCTAACCCTAAACTTAACCCTAATTATAACCTTAACCTAAACCTAACTGAAACAGTAACCCTTAACCCTAACTCTCATCCTAATCCTTAGCCTAAAACTAACCTTAACCCTAAACCTAACCCTAACCACTGACCCTAACTCTAACACTAACCCTAAGCCGAACCCTCACCCTTAACCAGAATTTCACCCTAAGCATAACGCTAAGCGTACCCTAACTTCATTCAAACCCGAACCCTAAGCAAAACTAACACTAACACTACACGTAACCCTAACCCTAAGCCTAACCCTAACCCTGACTCTGACCTGAGCCCAAACCCCTAACCCCAACCCTCTCGCTTAACATAAACTTCTCTGAAACCCTAACCCTAAAACTAAACGTAACACTAAATCTCCCCTAACCCTGACCGTACCATAAACGTAACCCTAACTCTAAACTCAAAACTAACCCTGACCCTAACTCTAACTCTAACCCTAATCCTAACCCTAAAACTTACCCTACACACTCAGCTTCAATGGAAACCTAGCACTAACCCTCATCTTACCATCTAAACCTAACCTCAACCCTTAACCTAACCCTATCTATAACCTTCACCTAGCCCTAAACCTAAACATGACTTAACCCTAACACTAACCCTAACCCTAAATCTAAACCTAACCTTAACCCTAAACTGAATCCTAACCTAAGCTCTAACCCTAACCCCTAACGCTAACCCTAAGCTCAGCCCTCACCCTTCAACTAAACTTTACCCCAGCTGTAGCCCTAACCCTAAGCCGAACCCTAAACCTGACCCTAACATTAACCCAAACACCTAACCCTAACCCTAAGCCTAATCCTAAACCTAACCCTAACCTTAACCCAAATGCCTAACCCTAACCCTAACCCTCATCCTTAACCTAAACTTCACCCTAAACCTAAGGCTAACCCTAACCTTGAAAGTAAAGCTAACCCTTAACTATCCCCTAACTCTAGCCCTGACCCTAAACCTAATGCTAACCCTAGCCCTAATAGTAACACCCTAAAACATCAGCTTAATGTAAACTTAACACTAACTCTCCCATGAACCCCTAACCCTAACCCTACCCCGCATCCTACACCTAACCCAGACCTAAACCTAACCCTTTCTCTAACCCTAAATTAACCCTAACCTTAACTCTACCCTAACCCTAACAATAACTCTAAACCTGACCATAACCATAATCCTAAACCCTAGCACTAACTCTAACTCTAAATCTAACCCTAAGCTAGCCCTACCCTTTACCGTAACCTAGCCTTAACCCTAACCTTACCCCTACCCAAACCCTAACGCTATACCTAACCCGAACACTAACCTTAACCCTACTCTAACCTTAAGCCTAACCCTGACTATTAACTGAAACTTCACCCTAACCCTAAGCCTAACTCTAACTCTAACCCTAACCATAACAATTACCCTAAACCCTCGCCTTAACTGTAAACCTAACCCTAACCCTCACCCTAATCCTTAACCGTATCCCCAACCCTAAACCTAACGCTATCCCCAAACTTATCCCTAACCCTAACCCTAATACGAACAGTAACCCAAATCTAACCCTAACCCTAATATTAAACCTAAACTGAAATCTACCCTAACCATAAACCTAACCCTAACACCCTAAACCTAACGTCTAACACCGTCTATAATCCTAACCCTTACCATAACCCTCACCCTTAACCTAAACTTCACACTAACCCTAAACCTAACCTAACGCTGACCCTAGACATAGCGCCTAACTCTCACCGAACCCTAAACCTATCCTTAACACTAACCTGAACACAAACCCAAACCCTAGCCCTCACCATAAAAATAACCCTCACCCTATCCTGAACTTCATCCAAACACTAACCATAACCTTAACCCTAAACCTAGACCTAACCCAAACCCTAACCTTAAACCTAACTCTAAGAATAACGCTAGTCCATCTGTAACCCTAAACCGAACACTTACAATAGCCCTGAACCTAACCCTAAAATAATCCTAATCCTAACCCTAGACCTAATCCAAACCTTTACCCTAAATAGAACACTAAGTCTAACCCTCAACATGGACCTAAACCTAATTTTTACCCTACACCTAACCCTAATCCTAAACCAAACCCTAACTATGACTATAACCCTAATCATAACAATTACCCTAAACCCTCACCTTAACTGTAAAACTAACCGTAACCCGCACCCTAAATCCTAACCGTATCCCACAACCCTAACCCTAATGCTATCCCTAACCCTAACCCTAACATTAACCTGAAACCCCTGAGCCCTAATGATAAACCTAACCCTAACACAAACCCTAACCCTAACACCAAAGCCTAGGAAAAACCTTAACCCTAACTCTCACCCTAACTCTAACACTAACCCGAAACCGAATCATGAACCTAACCCTAAGCCTAAACCAAACCTAACCATGACCAGAACCGCAAGGCCTAACCGGAACCCTCATCCAAACCCTAACCCTAAACTACACCTCTAACCCCTAACGCCTTATCATAACGATAATCCTAACCCTAACCAACCCTAACCCTAAAACTAACCCTCACCCCAACCACAAAGCCTAACACAACCATGACCCTAACCCTAAACGTAACACTAAACTTAACCCTAACCTTAAATCTAACCCTAACCCTAAAACTGAACACAACCCCTGAACGTAACCCTAACCCTGAACATAACCTTAACACTAACCTGAAAACAAGCCCAAACCTTAGCCATAACCCTAACCCTCACCCTATCTTAAACTTCACCCTATCCCTAACCTAAAACTCACCCTGACTTTAACCCTAACCCTCCCCATAAACCTAACCCTCACCTTAACCTTGGCCCACCTGTAACCCGAAACCTAACCCTTACAATAACTCTGACCCTAATCCTCGCCCTAAACCTAATTCTAATTCTAACCCTGACCCTAACCCTAACCTAACCTCAACCCTATCTTTAAGCCTACCATAAACTTAAACCTAACCCTAACCCTTAACCTTAACTCTCACCCTAACCCTAGCCCTAACCCTAACCTTAACGGTAACACTTACCCAGAACCCTCACCTTAACTGTAAATGTAACTCTAACTCTTACCCTAACCCTAAACTTAACCCTAATTAGAACCTTAACCTAAACCTAACTGAAACAGTAACCCTTAACCCTAACTCTCATCCTAATCCTTAGCCTAAAACTAACCTTAACCCTAAACCTAACCCTAACCACTGACCCTAACTCTAACCCTAACCCTAAGCCGAACCCTCACCCTTAACCAGAATTTCACCCTAAGCATAACGCTAAGCGTACCCTAACTTCATTCAAACCCGAACCCTAAGCAAAACTAACACTAACACTACACGTAACCCTAACCCTAAGCCTAACCCTAACCCTGACTCTGACCTGAACCCAAACCCCTAACCCCAACCCTCTCGCTTAACATAAACTTCTCTGTAACCCTAACCCTCAAACTAAACGTAACACTAAATCTCCCCTAACCCTGACCGTACCATAAACGTAACCCTAACTCTAAACTCAAAACTAACCCTGACCCTAACTCTAACTCTAACCCTAATCCTAACCCTAAAACTTACCCTACACACTCAGCTTCAATGGAAACCTAGCACTAACCCTCATCTTACCATCTAAACCTAACCTCAACCCTTAACCTAACCCTATCTATAACCTTCACCTAGCCCTAAACCTAAACATGACTTAACCCTAACACTAACCCTAACCCTAAATCGAAACCTAACCTTAACCCTAAACTGAATCCTAACCTAAGCTCTAACCCTAACCCCTAACGCTAACCCTAAGCTCAGCCCTCACCCTTCAACTAAACTTTACCCCAGCTGTAGCCCTAACCCTAAGCCGAACCCTAAACCTGACCCTAACATTAACCCAAACACCTAACCCTAACCCTAAGCCTAATCCTAAACCTAACCCTAACCTTAACCCAAATGCCTAAGCCTAACCCTAACCCTCATCCTTAACCTAAACTTCACCCTAAACCTAAGGCTAACCCTAACCCTGAAAGTAAAGCTAACCCTTAACTATCCCCTAACTCTAGCCCTGACCCTAAACCTAATGCTAACCCTAGCCCTAACAGTAACACCCTAAAACATCAGCTTAATGTAAACTTAACACTAACCCTCCCATGAACCCCTAACCCTAACCCAACCCCGCATCCTACACCTAACCCAGACCTAAACCTAACCCTTTCTCTAACCCTAAATTAACCCTAACCTTAACTCTACCCTAACCCTAACAATAACTCTAAACCTGACCATAAGCATAATCCTAAACCCTAGCACTAACTCTAACTCTAAATCTAACCCTAAGCTAGCCCTACCCTTTACCGTAAACCTAGCCTTAACCCTAACCTTACCCCTACCCAAACCCTAACGCTATACCTAACCCGAACACTAACCTTAACCCTACTCTAACCTCAAGCCTAACCCTGACTATTAACTGAAACTTCACCCTAACCCTAAGCCTAACTCTAACTCTAACCCTAACCATAACAATTACCCTAAACCCTCGCCTTAACTGTAAACCTAACCCTAACCCTCACCCTAATCCTTAACCGTATCCCCAACCCTAAACCTAACGCTATCCCCAAACTTATCCCTAACCCTAACCCTAATACGAACAGTAACCCAAATCTAACCCTAACCCTAATATTAAACCTAAACTTAAATCTACCCTAACCATAAACCTAACCCTAACACCCTAAACCTAACGTCTAACACCGTCTATAATCCTAACCCTTACCATAACCCTCACCCTTAACCTAAACTTCACACTAACCCTAAACCTAACCTAACGCTGACCCTAGACATAACGCCTAACCCTCACCGAACCCTAAACGTATCCTTAACACTAACCTGAACACAAACCCAAACCCTAGCCCTCACCATAAAAATAACCCTCACCCTATCCTGAACTTCATCCAATCACTAACCATAACCTTAACCCTAAACCTAGACCTAACCCAAACCCTAACCTTAAACCTAACTCTAAGAATAACGCTAGTCCATCTGTAACCCTAAACCGAACACTTACAATAGCCCTGAACCTAACCCTAAAATAATCCTAATCCTAACCCTAGACCTAATCCAAACCTTTACCCTAAATAGAACACTAAGTCTAACCCTCAACATGGACCTAAACCTAATTTTTACCCTACACCTAACCCTAATCCTAAACCAAACCCTAACTATGACTATAACCCTAATCATAACAATTACCCTAAACCCTCACCTTAACTGTAAAACTAACCGTAACCCGCACCCTAAATCCTAAACGTATCCCACAACCATAACCCTAATGCTATCCCTAACCCTAACCCTAACATTAACCTGAAACCCCTGAGCCCTAATGATAAACCTAACCCTAACACAAACCCTAACCCTAACACCAAAGCCTAGGAAAAACCTTAACCCTAACTCTCACCCTAACTCTAACACTAACCCGAAACCGAATCATGAACCTAACCCTAAGCCTAAACCAAACCTAACCATGACCAGAACCGCAAGGCCTAACCGGAACCCTCACCCAAACCCTAACCCTAAACTACACCTCTAACCCCTAACGCCTTATCATAACGATAATCCTAACCCTAACCAACCCTAACCCTAAAACTAACCCTCACCCCAACCACAAAGCCTAACACAACCATGACCCTAACCCTAAACGTAACACTAAACTTAACCCTAACCTTAAATCTAACCCTAACCCTAAAACTGAACACAACCCCTGAACGTAACCCTAACCCTGAACATAACCTTAACACTAACCTGAAAACAAGCCCAAACCTTAGCCATAACCCTAACCCTCACCCTATCTTAAACTTCACCCTATCCCTAACCTAAAACTCACCCTGACTTTAACCCTAACCCTCCCCATAAACCTAACCCTCACCTTAACCTTGGCCCACCTGTAACCCGAAACCTAACCCTTACAATAACTCTGACCCTAATCCTCGCCCTAAACCTAATTCTAATTCTAACCCTGACCCTAACCCTAACCTAACCTCAACCCTATCTTTAAGCCTACCATAAACTTAAACCTAACCCTAACCCTTAACCTTAACTCTCACCCTAACCCTAGCCCTAACCCTAACCTTAACGGTAACACTTACCCAGAACCCTCACCTTAACTGTAAATGTAACTCTAACTCTTACCCTAACCCTAAACTTAACCCTAATTATAACCTTAACCTAAAACTAACTGAAACAGTAACCCTTAACCCTAACTCTCATCCTAATCCTTAGCCTAAAACTAACCTTAACCCTAAACCTAACCCTAACCACTGACCCTAACTCTAACCCTAACCCTAAGCCGAACCCTCACCCTTAACCAGAATTTCACCCTAAGCATAACGCTAAGCGTACCCTAACTTCATTCAAACCCGAACCCTAAGCAAAGCTAACACTAACACTACACGTAACCCTAACCGTAAGCCTAACCCTAACCCTGACTCTGACCTGAACCCAAACCCCTAACCCCAACCCTCTCGCTTAACATAAACTTCTCTGTAACCCTAACCCTCAAACTAAACGTAACACTAAATCTCCCCTAACCCTGACCGTACCATAAACGTAACCCTAACTCTAAACTCAAAACTAACCCTGACCCTAACTCTAACTCTAACCCTAATCCTAACCCTAAAACTTACCCTACACACTCAGCTTCAATGGAAACCTAGCACTAACCCTCATCTTACCATCTAAACCTAACCTCAACCCTTAACCTAACCCTATCTATAACCTTCACCTAGCCCTAAACCTAAACATGACTTAACCCTAACACTAACCCTAACCCTAAATCGAAACCTAACCTTAACCCTAAACTGAATCCTAACCTAAGCTCTAACCCTAACCCCTAACGCTAACCCTAAGCTCAACCCTCACCCTTCAATTAAACTTTACCCCAGCTGTAGCCCTAACCCTAAGCCGAACCCTAAACCTGACCCTAACATTAACCCAAACACCTAACCCTAATCCTAAGCCTAATCCTAAACCTAACCCTAACCTTAACCCAAATGCCTAAGCCTAACCCTAACCCTCATCCTTAACCTAAACTTCACCCTAAACCTAAGGCTAACCCTAACCCTGAAAGTAAAGCTAACCCTTAACTATCCCCTAACTCTAGCCCTGACCCTAAACCTAATGCTAACCCTAGCCCTAACAGTAACACCCTAAAACATCAGCTTAATGTAAACTTAACACTAACCCTCCCATGAACCCCTAACCCTAACCCTACCCCGCATCCTACACCTAACCCAGACCTAAACCTAACCCTTTCTCTAACCCTAAATTAACCCTAACCTTAACTCTACCCTAACCCTAACAATAACTCTAAACCTGACCATAACCATAATCCTAAACCCTAGCACTAACTCTAACTCTAAATCTAACCCTAAGCTAGCCCTACCCTTTACCGTAAACCTAGCCTTAACCCTAACCTTACCCCTACCCAAACCCTAACGCTATACCTAACCCGAACACTAACCTTAACCCTACTCTAACCTTAAGCCTAACCCTGACGATTAACTGAAACTTCACCCTAACCCTAAGCCTAACTCTAACTCTAACCCTAACCATAACAATTACCCTAAACCCTCGCCTTAACTGTAAACCTAACCCTAACCCTCACCCTAATCCTTAACCGTATCCCCAACCCTAAACCTAACGCTATCCCCAAACTTATCCCTAACCCTATCCCTAATACGAACAGTAACCCAAATCTAACCCTAACCCTAATATTAAACCTAAACTTAAATCTACCCTAACCATAAACCTAACCCTAACACCCTAAACCTAACGTCTAACACCGTCTATAATCCTAACCCTTACCATAACCCTCACCCTTAACCTAAACTTCACACTAACCCTAAACCTAACCTAACGCTGACCCTAGACATAACGCCTAACCCTCACTGAACCCTAAACCTATCCTTAACACTAACCTGAACACAAACCCAAATCCTAGCCCTCACCATAAAAATAACCCTCACCCTATCCTGAACTTCATCCAAACACTAACCATAACCTTAACCCTAAACCTAGACCTAACCCAAACCCTAACCTTAAACCTAACTCTAAGAATAACGCTAGTCCATCTGTAACCCGAAACCGAACACTTACAATAGCCCTGAACCTAACCCTAAAATAATCCTAATCCTAACCCTAGACCTAATCCTAACCCTACCCGTAACCTTTACCCTAAATAGAACACTAAGTCTAACCCTCAACATGGACCTAAACCTAATTCTTACCCTACACCTAACCCTAATCCTAAACCAAACCCTAACTCTGACTATAACCCTAATCATAACAATTACCCTAAACCCTCACCTTAACTGTAAAACTAACCGTAACCCGCACCCTAAATCCTAACCGTATCCCACAACCCTAACCCTAATGCTATCCCTAACCCTAACCCTAACATTAACCTGAAACCCCTGAGCCCTAATGATAAACCTAACCCTAACACAAACCCTAACCCTAACACCAAAGCCTAGCAAAAACCTTAACCCTACCTCTCACCCTAACTCTAACACTAACCCGAAACCGAATCATGAACCTAACCCTAAGCCTAAACCAAACCTAACCATGACCAGAACCGCAAGGCCTAACCGGAACCCTCACCCAAACCCTAACCCTAAACTACACCTCTAACCCCTAACGCCTTATCATAACGATAATCCTAACCCTAACCAACCCTAACCCTAAAACTAACCCTCACCCCAACCACAAAGCCTAACACAACCATGACCCTAACCCTAAACGTAACACTAAACTTAACCCTAACCTTAAATCTAACCCTAACCCTAAAACTGAACACAACCCCTGAACGTAACCCTAACCCTGAACATAACCTTAACACTAACCTGAAAACAAGCCCAAACCTTAGCCATAACCCTAACCCTCACCCTATCTTAAACTTCACCCTATCCCTAACCTAAAACTCACCCTGACTTTAACCCTAACCCTCCCCATAAACCTAACCCTCACCTTAACCTTGGCCCACCTGTAACCCGAAACCTAACCCTTACAATAACTCTGACCCTAATCCTCGCCCTAAACCTAATTCTAATTCTAACCCTGACCCTAACCCTAACCTAACCTCAACCCTATCTTTAAGCCTACCATAAACTTAAACCTAACCCTAACCCTTAACCTTAACTCTAACCCTAACCCTAGCCCTAACCCTAACCTTAACGGTAACACTTACCCAGAACCCTCACCTTAACTGTAAATGTAACTCTAACTCTTACCCTAACCCTAAACTTAACCCTAATTATAACCTTAACCTAAACCTAACTGAAACAGTAACCCTTAACCCTAACTCTCATCCTAATCCTTAGCCTAAAACTAACCTTAACCCTAAACCTAACCCTAACCACTGACCCTAACTCTAACCCTAACCCTAAGCCGAACCCTCACCCTTAACCAGAATTTCACCCTAAGCATAACGCTAAGCGTACCCTAACTTCATTCAAACCCGAACCCTAAGCAAAACTAACACTAACACTACACGTAACCCTAACCCTAAGCCTAACCCTAACCCTGACTCTGACCTGAACCCAAACCCCTAACCCCAACCCTCTCGCTTAACATAAACTTCTCTGTAACCCTAACCCTCAAACTAAACGTAACACTAAATCTCCCCTAACCCTGACCGTACCATAAACGTAACCCTAACTCTAAACTCAAAACTAACCCTGACCCTAACTCTAACTCTAACCCTAATCCTAACCCTAAAACTTACCCTACACACTCAGCTTCAATGGAAACCTAGCACTAACCCTCATCTTACCATCTAAACCTAACCTCAACCCTTAACCTAACCCTATCTATAACCTTCACCTAGCCCTAAACCTAAACATGACTTAACCCTAACACTAACCCTAACCCTAAATCGAAACCTAACCTTAACCCTAAACTGAATCCTAACCTAAGCTCTAACCCTAACCCCTAACGCTAACCCTAAGCTCAACCCTCACACTCAATTAAACTTTACCCCAGCTGTAGCCCTAACCCTAAGCCGAACCCTAAACCTGACCCTAACATTAACCCAAACACCTAACCCTAACCCTAAGCCTAATCCTAAACCTAACCCTAACCTTAACCCAAATGCCTAAGCCTAACCCTAACCCTCATCCTTAACCTAAACTTCACCCTAAACCTAAGGCTAACCCTAACCCTGAAAGTAAAGCTAACCCTTAACTATCCCCTAACTCTAGCCCTGACCCTAAACCTAATGCTAACCCTAGCCCTAACAGTAACACCCTAAAACATCAGCTTAATGTAAACTTAACACTAACCCTCCCATGAACCCCTAACCCTAACCCAACCCCGCATCCTACACCTAACCCAGACCTAAACCTAACCCTTTCTCTAACCCTAAATTAACCCTAACCTTAACTCTACCCTAACCCTAACAATAACTCTAAACCTGACCATAAGCATAATCCTAAACCCTAGCACTAACTCTAACTCTAAATCTAACCCTAAGCTAGCCCTACCCTTTACCGTAAACCTAGCCTTAACCCTAACCTTACCCCTACCCAAACCCTAACGCTATACCTAACCCGAACACTAACCTTAACCCTACTCTAACCTCAAGCCTAACCCTGACTATTAACTGAAACTTCACCCTAACCCTAAGCCTAACTCTAACTCTAACCCTAACCATAACAATTACCCTAAACCCTCGCCTTAACTGTAAACCTAACCCTAACCCTCACCCTAATCCTTAACCGTATCCCCAACCCTAAACCTAACGCTATCCCCAAACTTATCCCTAACCCTAACCCTAATACGAACAGTAACCCAAATCTAACCCTAACCCTAATATTAAAGCTAAACTTAAATCTACCCTAACCATAAACCTAACCCTAACACCCTAAACCTAACGTCTAACACCGTCTATAATCCTAACCCTTACCATAACCCTCACCCTTAACCTAAACTTCACACTAACCCTAAACCTAACCTAACGCTGACCCTAGACATAACGCCTAACCCTCACCGAACCCTAAACCTATCCTTAACACTAACCTGAACACAAACCCAAACCCTAGCCCTCACCATAAAAATAACCCTCACCCTATCCTGAACTTCATCCAATCACTAACCATAACCTTAACCCTAAACCTAGACCTAACCCAAACCCTAACCTTAAACCTAACTCTAAGAATAACGCTAGTCCATCTGTAACCCTAAACCGAACACTTACAATAGCCCTGAACCTAACCCTAAAATAATCCTAATCCTAACCCTAGACCTAATCCTAACCCTACCCCTAACCTTTACCCTAAATAGAACACTAAGTCTAACCCTCAACATGGACCTAAACCTAATTTTTACCCTACACCTAACCCTAATCCTAAACCAAACCCTAACTATGACTATAACCCTAATCATAACAATTACCCTAAACCCTCACCTTAACTGTAAAACTAACCGTAACCCGCACCCTAAATCCTAAACGTATCCCACAACCCTAACCCTAATGCTATCCCTAACCCTAACCCTAACATTAACCTGAAACCCCTGAGCCCTAATGATAAACCTAACCCTAACACAAACCCTAACCCTAACACCAAAGCCTAGGAAAAACCTTAACCCTAACTCTCACCCTAACTCTAACACTAACCCGAAACCGAATCATGAACCTAACCCTAAGCCTAAACCAAACCTAACCATGACCAGAACCGCAAGGCCTAACCGGAACCCTCATCCAAACCCTAACCCTAAACTACACCTCTAACCCCTAACGCCTTATCATAACGATAATCCTAACCCTAACCAACCCTAACCCTAAAACTAACCCTCACCCCAACCACAAAGCCTAACACAACCATGACCCTAACCCTAAACGTAACACTAAACTTAACCCTAACCTTAAATCTAACCCTAACCCTAAAACTGAACACAACCCCTGAACGTAACCTTAACCCTGAACATAACCTTAACACTAACCTGAAAACAAGCCCAAACCTTAGCCATAACCCTAACCCTCACCCTATCTTAAACTTCACCCTATCCCTAACCTAAAACTCACCCTGACTTTAACCCTAACCCTCCCCATAAACCTAACCCTCACCTTAACCTTGGCCCACCTGTAACCCGAAACCTAACCCTTACAATAACTCTGACCCTAATCCTCGCCCTAAACCTAATTCTAATTCTAACCCTGACCCTAACCCTAACCTAACCTCAACCCTATCTTTAAGCCTACCATAAACTTAAACCTAACCCTAACCCTTAACCTTAACTCTCACCCTAACCCTAGCCCTAACCCTAACCTTAACGGTAACACTTACCCAGAACCCTCACCTTAACTGTAAATGTAACTCTAACTCTTACCCTAACCCTAAACTTAACCCTAATTAGAACCTTAACCTAAAACTAACTGAAACAGTAACCCTTAACCCTAACTCTCATCCTAATCCTTAGCCTAAAACTAACCTTAACCCTAAACCTAACCCTAACCACTGACCCTAACTCTAACCCTAACCCTAAGCCGAACCCTCACCCTTAACCAGAATTTCACCCTAAGCATAACGCTAAGCGTACCCTAACTTCATTCAAACCCGAACCCTAAGCAAAGCTAACACTAACACTACACGTAACCCTAACCGTAAGCCTAACCCTAACCCTGACTCTGACCTGAACCCAAACCCCTAACCCCAACCCTCTCGCTTAACATAAACTTCTCTGTAACCCTAACCCTCAAACTAAACGTAACACTAAATCTCCCCTAACCCTGACCGTACCATAAACGTAACCCTAACTCTAAACTCAAAACTAACCCTGACCCTAACTCTAACTCTAACCCTAATCCTAACCCTAAAACTTACCCTACACACTCAGCTTCAATGGAAACCTAGCACTAACCCTCATCTTACCATCTAAACCTAACCTCAACCCTTAACCTAACCCTATCTATAACCTTCACCTAGCCCTAAACCTAAACATGACTTAACCCTAACACTAACCCTAACCCTAAATCGAAACCTAACCTTAACCCTAAACTGAATCCTAACCTAAGCTCTAACCCTAACCCCTAACGCTAACCCTAAGCTCAACCCTCACCCTTCAATTAAACTTTACCCCAGCTGTAGCCCTAACCCTAAGCCGAACCCTAAACCTGACCCTAACATTAACCCAAACACCTAACCCTAATCCTAAGCCTAATCCTAAACCTAACCCTAACCTTAACCCAAATGCCTAAGCCTAACCCTAACCCTCATCCTTAACCTAAACTTCACCCTAAACCTAAGGCTAACCCTAACCCTGAAAGTAAAGCTAACCCTTAACTATCCCCTAACTCTAGCCCTGACCCTAAACCTAATGCTAACCCTAGCCCTAACAGTAACACCCTAAAACATCAGCTTAATGTAAACTTAACACTAACCCTCCCATGAACCCCTAACCCTAACCCAACCCCGCATCCTACACCTAACCCAGACCTAAACCTAACCCTTTCTCTAACCCTAAATTAACCCTAACCTTAACTCTACCCTAACCCTAACAATAACTCTAAACCTGACCATAACCATAATCCTAAACCCTAGCACTAACTCTAACTCTAAATCTAACCCTAAGCTAGCCCTACCCTTTACCGTAAACCTAGCCTTAACCCTAACCTTACCCCTACCCAAACCCTAACGCTATACCTAACCCGAACACTAACCTTAACCCTACTCTAACCTTAAGCCTAACCCTGACGATTAACTGAAACTTCACCCTAACCCTAAGCCTAACTCTAACTCTAACCCTAACCATAACAATTACCCTAAACCCTCGCCTTAACTGTAAACCTAACCCTAACCCTCACCCTAATCCTTAACCGTATCCCCAACCCTAAACCTAACGCTATCCCCAAACTTATCCCTAACCCTAACCCTAATACGAACAGTAACCCAAATCTAACCCTAACCCTAATATTAAACCTAAACTTAAATCTACCCTAACCATAAACCTAACCCTAACACCCTAAACCTAACGTCTAACACCGTCTATAATCCTAACCCTTACCATAACCCTCACCCTTAACCTAAACTTCACACTAACCCTAAACCTAACCTAACGCTGACCCTAGACATAACGCCTAACCCTCACCGAACCCTAAACCTATCCTTAACACTAACCTGAACACAAACCCAAATCCTAGCCCTCACCATAAAAATAACCCTCACCCTATCCTGAACTTCATCCAAACACTAACCATAACCTTAACCCTAAACCTAGACCTAACCCAAACCCTAACCTTAAACCTAACTCTAAGAATAACGCTAGTCCATCTGTAACCCGAAACCGAACACTTACAATAGCCCTGAACCTAACCCTAAAATAATCCTAATCCTAACCCTAGACCTAATCCTAACCCTACCCCTAACCTTTACCCTAAATAGAACACTAAGTCTAACCCTCAACATGGACCTAAACCTAATTCTTACCCTACACCTAACCCTAATCCTAAACCAAACCCTAACTCTGACTATAACCCTAATCATAACAATTACCCTAAACCCTCACCTTAACTGTAAAACTAAACGTAACCCGCACCCTAAATCCTAACCGTATCCCACAACCCTAACCCTAATGCTATCCCTAACCCTAACCCTAACATTAACCTGAAACCCCTGAGCCCTAATGATAAACCTAACCCTAACACAAACCCTAACCCTAACACCAAAGCCTAGCAAAAACCTTAACCCTAACTCTCACCCTAACTCTAACACTAACCCGAAACCGAATCATGAACCTAACCCTAAGCCTAAACCAAACCTAACCATGACCAGAACCGCAAGGCCTAACCGGAACCCTCACCCAAACCCTAACCCTAAACTACACCTCTAACCCCTAACGCCTTATCATAACGATAATCCTAACCCTAACCAACCCTAACCCTAAAACTAACCCTCACCCCAACCACAAAGCCTAACACAACCATGACCCTAACCCTAAACGTAACACTAAACTTAACCCTAACCTTAAATCTAACCCTAACCCTAAAACTGAACACAACCCCTGAACGTAACCCTAACCCTGAACATAACCTTAACACTAACCTGAAAACAAGCCCAAACCTTAGCCATAACCCTAACCCTCACCCTATCTTAAACTTCACCCTATCCCTAACCTAAAACTCACCCTGACTTTAACCCTAACCCTCCCCATAAACCTAACCCTCACCTTAACCTTGGCCCACCTGTAACCCGAAACCTAACCCTTACAATAACTCTGACCCTAATCCTCGCCCTAAACCTAATTCTAATTCTAACCCTGACCCTAACCCTAACCTAACCTCAACCCTATCTTTAAGCCTACCATAAACTTAAACCTAACCCTAACCCTTAACCTTAACTCTCACCCTAACCCTAGCCCTAACCCTAACCTTAACGGTAACACTTACCCAGAACCCTCACCTTAACTGTAAATGTAACTCTAACTCTTACCCTAACCCTAAACTTAACCCTAATTATAACCTTAACCTAAACCTAACTGAAACAGTAACCCTTAACCCTAACTCTCATCCTAATCCTTAGCCTAAAACTAACCTTAACCCTAAACCTAACCCTAACCACTGACCCTAACTCTAACCCTAACCCTAAGCCGAACCCTCACCCTTAACCAGAATTTCACCCTAAGCATAACGCTAAGCGTACCCTAACTTCATTCAAACCCGAACCCTAAGCAAAGCTAACACTAACACTACACGTAACCCTAACCCTAAGCCTAACCCTAACCCTGACTCTGACCTGAACCCAAACCCCTAACCCCAACCCTCTCGCTTAACATAAACTTCTCTGTAACCCTAACCCTCAAACTAAACGTAACACTAAATCTCCCCTAACCCTGACCGTACCATAAACGTAACCCTAACTCTAAACTCAAAACTAACCCTGACCCTAACTCTAACTCTAACCCTAATCCTAACCCTAAAACTTACCCTACACACTCAGCTTCAATGGAAACCTAGCACTAACCCTCATCTTACCATCTAAACCTAACCTCAACCCTTAACCTAACCCTATCTATAACCTTCACCTAGCCCTAAACCTAAACATGACTTAACCCTAACACTAACCCTAACCCTAAATCTAAACCTAACCTTAACCCTAAACTGAATCCTAACCTAAGCTCTAACCCTAACCCCTAACGCTAACCCTAAGCTCAACCCTCACCCTTCAATTAAACTTTACCCCAGCTGTAGCCCTAACCCTAAGCCGAACCCTAAACCTGACCCTAACATTAACCCAAACACCTAACCCTAATCCTAAGCCTAATCCTAAACCTAACCCTAACCTTAACCCAAATGCCTAAGCCTAACCCTAACCCTCATCCTTAACCTAAACTTCACCCTAAACCTAAGGCTAACCCTAACCCTGAAAGTAAAGCTAACCCTTAACTATCCCCTAACTCTAGCCCTGATCCTAAACCTAATGCTAACCCTAGCCCTAACAGTAACACCCTAAAACATCAGCTTAATGTAAACTTAACACTAACCCTCCCATGAACCCCTAACCCTAACCCAACCCCGCATCCTACACCTAACCCAGACCTAAACCTAACCCTTTCTCTAACCCTAAATTAACCCTAACCTTAACTCTACCCTAACCCTAACAATAACTCTAAACCTGACCATAACCATAATCCTAAACCCTAGCACTAACTCTAACTCTAAATCTAACCCTAAGCTAGCCCTACCCTTTACCGTAAACCTAGCCTTAACCCTAACCTTACCCCTACCCAAACCCTAACGCTATACCTAACCCGAACACTAACCTTAACCCTACTCTAACCTTAAGCCTAACCCTGACGATTAACTGAAACTTCACCCTAACCCTAAGCCTAACTCTAACTCTAACCCTAACCATAACAATTACCCTAAACCCTCGCCTTAACTGTAAACCTAACCCTAACCCTCACCCTAATCCTTAACCGTATCCCCAACCCTAAACCTAACGCTATCCCCAAACTTATCCCTAACCCTAACCCTAATACGAACAGTAACCCAAATCTAACCCTAACCCTAATATTAAACCTAAACTTAAATCTACCCTAACCATAAACCTAACCCTAACACCCTAAACCTAACGTCTAACACCGTCTATAATCCTAACCCTTACCATAACCCTCACCCTTAACCTAAACTTCACACTAACCCTAAACCTAACCTAACGCTGACCCTAGACATAACGCCTAACCCTCACCGAACCCTAAACCTATCCTTAACACTAACCTGAACACAAACCCAAATCCTAGCCCTCACCATAAAAATAACCCTCACCCTATCCTGAACTTCATCCAAACACTAACCATAACCTTAACCCTAAACCTAGACCTAACCCAAACCCTAACCTTAAACCTAACTCTAAGAATAACGCTAGTCCATCTGTAACCCGAAACCGAACACTTACAATAGCCCTGAACCTAACCCTAAAATAATCCTAATCCTAACCCTAGACCTAATCCTAACCCTACCCCTAACCTTTACCCTAAATAGAACACTAAGTCTAACCCTCAACATGGACCTAAACCTAATTCTTACCCTACACCTAACCCTAATCCTAAACCAAACCCTAACTCTGACTATAACCCTAATCATAACAATTACCCTAAACCCTCACCTTAACTGTAAAACTAACCGTAACCCGCACCCTAAATCCTAACCGTATCCCACAACCCTAACCCTAATGCTATCCCTAACCCTAACCCTAACATTAACCTGAAACCCCTGAGCCCTAATGATAAAACTAACCCTAACACAAACCCTAACCCTAACACCAAAGCCTAGCAAAAACCTTAACCCTAACTCTCACCCTAACTCTAACACTAACCCGAAACCGAATCATGAACCTAACCCTAAGCCTAAACCAAACCTAACCATGACCAGAACCGCAAGGCCTAACCGGAACCCTCACCCAAACCCTAACCCTAAACTACACCTCTAACCCCTAACGCCTTATCATAACGATAATCCTAACCCTAACCAACCCTAACCCTAAAACTAACCCTCACCCCAACCACAAAGCCTAACACAACCATGACCCTAACCCTAAACGTAACACTAAACTTAACCCTAACCTTAAATCTAACCCTAACCCTAAAACTGAACACAACCCCTGAACGTAACCCTAACCCTGAACATAACCTTAACACTAACCTGAAAACAAGCCCAAACCTTAGCCATAACCCTAACCCTCACCCTATCTTAAACTTCACCCTATCCCTAACCTAAAACTCACCCTGACTTTAACCCTAACCCTCCCCATAAACCTAACCCTCACCTTAACCTTGGCCCACCTGTAACCCGAAACCTAACCCTTACAATAACTCTGACCCTAATCCTCGCCCTAAACCTAATTCTAATTCTAACCCTGACCCTAACCCTAACCTAACCTCAACCCTATCTTTAAGCCTACCATAAACTTAAACCTAACCCTAACCCTTAACCTTAACTCTCACCCTAACCCTAGCCCTAACCCTAACCTTAACGGTAACACTTACCCAGAACCCTCACCTTAACTGTAAATGTAACTCTAACTCTTACCCTAACCCTAAACTTAACCCTAATTATAACCTTAACCTAAACCTAACTGAAACAGTAACCCTTAACCCTAACTCTCATCCTAATCCTTAGCCTAAAACTAACCTTAACCCTAAACCTAACCCTAACCACTGACCCTAACTCTAACCCTAACCCTAAGCCGAACCCTCACCCTTAACCAGAATTTCACCCTAAGCATAACGCTAAGCGTACCCTAACTTCATTCAAACCCGAACCCTAAGCAAAGCTAACACTAACACTACACGTAACCCTAACCCTAAGCCTAACCCTAACCCTGACTCTGACCTGAACCCAAACCCCTAACCCCAACCCTCTCGCTTAACATAAACTTCTCTGTAACCCTAACCCTCAAACTAAACGTAACACTAAATCTCCCCTAACCCTGACCGTACCATAAACGTAACCCTAACTCTAAACTCAAAACTAACCCTGACCCTAACTCTAACTCTAACCCTAATCCTAACCCTAAAACTTACCCTACACACTCAGCTTCAATGGAAACCTAGCACTAACCCTCATCTTACCATCTAAACCTAACCTCAACCCTTAACCTAACCCTATCTATAACCTTCACCTAGCCCTAAACCTAAACATGACTTAACCCTAACACTAACCCTAACCCTAAATCGAAACCTAACCTTAACCCTAAACTGAATCCTAACCTAAGCTCTAACCCTAACCCCTAACGCTAACCCTAAGCTCAACCCTCACCCTCAATTAAACTTTACCCCAGCTGTAGCCCTAACCCTAAGCCGAACCCTAAACCTGACCCTAACATTAACCCAAACACCTAACCCTAACCCTAAGCCTAATCCTAAACCTAACCCTAACCTTAACCCAAATGCCTAAGCCTAACCCTAACCCTCATCCTTAACCTAAACTTCACCCTAAACCTAAGGCTAACCCTAACCCTGAAAGTAAAGCTAACCCTTAACTATCCCCTAACTCTAGCCCTGACCCTAAACCTAATGCTAACCCTAGCCCTAACAGTAACACCCTAAAACATCAGCTTAATGTAAACTTAACACTAACCCTCCCATGAACCCCTAACCCTAACCCAACCCCGCATCCTACACCTAACCCAGACCTAAACCTAACCCTTTCTCTAACCCTAAATTAACCCTAACCTTAACTCTACCCTAACCCTAACAATAACTCTAAACCTGACCATAACCATAATCCTAAACCCTAGCACTAACTCTAACTCTAAATCTAACCCTAAGCTAGCCCTACCCTTTACCGTAAACCTAGCCTTAACCCTAACCTTACCCCTACCCAAACCCTAACGCTATACCTAACCCGAACACTAACCTTAACCCTACTCTAACCTCAAGCCTAAGCCTGACTATTAACTGAAACTTCACCCTAACCCTAAGCCTAACTCTAACTCTAACCCTAACCATAACAATTACCCTAAACCCTCGCCTTAACTGTAAACCTAACCCTAACCCTCACCCTAATCCTTAACCGTATCCCCAACCCTAAACCTAACGCTATCCCCAAACTTATCCCTAACCCTAACCCTAATACGAACAGTAACCCAAATCTAACCCTAACCCTAATATTAAACCTAAACTGAAATCTACCCTAACCATAAACCTAACCCTAACACCCTAAACCTAACGTCTAACACCGTCTATAATCCTAACCCTTACCATAACCCTCACCCTTAACCTAAACTTCACACTAACCCTAAACCTAACCTAACGCTGACCCTAGACATAACGCCTAACCCTCACCGAACCCTAAACCTATCCTTAACACTAACCTGAACACAAACCCAAACCCTAGCCCTCACCATAAAAATAACCCTCACCCTATCCTGAACTTCATCCAATCACTAACCATAACCTTAACCCTAAACCTAGACCTAACCCAAACCCTAACCTTAAACCTAACTCTAAGAATAACGCTAGTCCATCTGTAACCCTAAACCGAACACTTACAATAGCCCTGAACCTAACCCTAAAATAATCCTAATCCTAACCCTAGACCTAATCCTAACCCTACCCCTAACCTTTACCCTAAATAGAACACTAAGTCTAACCCTCAACATGGACCTAAACCTAATTTTTACCCTACACCTAACCCTAATCCTAAACCAAACCCTAACTATGACTATAACCCTAATCATAACAATTACCCTAAACCCTCACCTTAACTGGAAAACGAACCGTAACCCGCACCCTAAATCCTAACCGTATCCCACAACCCTAACCCTAATGCTATCCCTAACCCTAACCCTAACATTAACCTGAAACCCTGAGCCCTAATGATAAACCTAACCCTAACACAAACCCTAACCCTAACACCAAAGCCTAGGAAAAACCTTAACCCTAACTCTCACCCTAACTCTAACACTAACCCGAAACCGAATCATGAACCTAACCCTAAGTCTAAACCAAACCTAACCATGACCAGAACCGCAAGGCCTAACCGGAACCCTCACCCAAACCCTAACCCTAAACTACACCTCTAACCCCTAACGCCTTATCATAACGATAATCCTAACCCTAACCAACCCTAACCCTAAAACTAACCCTCACCCCAACCACAAAGCCTAACACAACCATGACCCTAACCCTAAACGTAACACTAAACTTAACCCTAACCTTAAATCTAACCCTAACCCTAAAACTGAACACAACCCCTGAACGTAACCTTAACCCTGAACATAACCTTAACACTAACCTGAAAACAAGCCCAAACCTTAGCCATAACCCTAACCCTCACCCTATCTTAAACTTCACCCTATCCCTAACCTAAAACTCACCCTGACTTTAACCCTAACCCTCCCCATAAACCTAACCCTCACCTTAACCTTGGCCCACCTGTAACCCGAAACCTAACCCTTACAATAACTCTGACCCTAATCCTCGCCCTAAACCTAATTCTAATTCTAACCCTGACCCTAACCCTAACCTAACCTCAACCCTATCTTTAAGCCTACCATAAACTTAAACCTAACCCTAACCCTTAACCTTAACTCTCACCCTAACCCTAGCCCTAACCCTAACCTTAACGGTAACACTTACCCAGAACCCTCACCTTAACTGTAAATGTAACTCTAACTCTTACCCTAACCCTAAACTTAACCCTAATTATAACCTTAACCTAAAACTAACTGAAACAGTAACCCTTAACCCTAACTCTCATCCTAATCCTTAGCCTAAAACTAACCTTAACCCTAAACCTAACCCTAACCACTGACCCTAACTCTAACCCTAACCCTAAGCCGAACCCTCACCCTTAACCAGAATTTCACCCTAAGCATAACGCTAAGCATACCCTAACTTGATTCAAACCCGAACCCTAAGCAAAGCTAACACTAACACTACACGTAACCCTAACCCTAAGCCTAACCCTAACCCTGACTCTGACCTGAACCCAAACCCCTAACCCCAACCCTCTCGCTTAACATAAACTTCTCTGTAACCCTAACCCTCAAACTAAACGTAACACTAAATCTCCCCTAACCCTGACCGTACCATAAACGTAACCCTAACTCTAAACTCAAAACTAACCCTGACCCTAACTCTAACCCTAATCCTAACCCTAAAACTTACCCTACACACTCAGCTTCAATGGAAACCTAGCACTAACCCTCATCTTACCATCTAAACCTAACCTCAACCCTTAACCTAACCCTATCTATAACCTTCACCTAGCCCTAAACCTAAACATGACTTAACCCTAACACTAACCCTAACCCTAAATCGAAACCTAACCTTAACCCTAAACTGAATCCTAACCTAAGCTCTAACCCTAACCCCTAACGCTAACCCTAAGCTCAACCCTCACCCTTCAACTAAACTTTACCCCACATAGAGAGATAGTATTAAGCCGAACCCTAAACCTGACCCTAACGTTAACCCAAACACCTAACCCTAACCCTAAGCCTAATCCTAAACCTAACCCTAACCTTAACCCAAATGCCTAAGCCTAACCCTAACCCTCATCCTTAACCTAAACTTCACCCTAAACCTAAGGCTAACCCTAACCCTGAAAGTAAAGCTAACCCTTAACTATCCCCTAACTCTAGCCCTGACCCTAAACCTAATGCTAACCCTAGCCCTAACAGTAACACCCTAAAACAACAGCTTAATGTAAACTTAACACTAACCCTCCCATGAACCCCTAACCCTAACCCTACCCCGCATCCTACACCTAACCCAGACCTAAACCTAACCCTTTCTCTAACCCTAAATTAACCCTAACCTTAACTCTACCCTAACCCTAACAATAACTCTAAACCTGACCATAACCATAATCCTAAACCCTAGCACTAACTCTAACTCTAAATCTAACCCTAAGCTAGCCCTACCCTTTACCGTAAACCTAGCCTTAACCCTAACCTTACCCCTACCCAAACCCTAACGCTATACCTAACCCGAACACTAACCTTAACCCTACTCTAACCTTAAGCCTAACCCTGACTATTAACTGAAACTTCACCCTAACCCTAAGCCTAACTCTAACTCTAACCCTAACCATAACAATTACCCTAAACCCTCGCCTTAACTGTAAACCTAACCCTAACCCTCACCCTAATCCTTAACCGTATCCCCAACCCTAAACCTAACGCTATCCCCAAACTTATCCCTAACCCTAACCCTAATACAAACAGTAACCCAAATCTAACCCTAACCCTAATATTAAACCTAAACTGAAATCTACCCTAACCATAAACCTAACCCTAACACCCTAAACCTAACGTCTAACACCGTCTATAATCCTAACCCTTACCATAACTCTCACCCTTAACCTAAACTTCACACTAACCCTAAACCTAACCTAACGCTGACCCTAGACATAACGCCTAACCCTCACCGAACCCTAAACCTATCCTTAACACTAACCTGAACACAAACCCAAACCCTAGCCCTCACCATAAAAATAACCCTCACCCTATCCTGAACTTCATCCAAACACTAACCATAACCTTAACCCTAAACCTAGACCTAACCCAAACCCTAACCTTAAACCTAACTCTAAGAATAACGCTAGTCCATCTGTAACCCGAAACCGAACACTTACAATAGCCCTGAACCTAACCCTAAAATAATCCTAATCCTAACCCTAGACCTAATCCTAACCCTACCCCTAACCTTTACCCTAAATAGAACACTAAGTCTAACCCTCAACATGGACCTAAACCTAATTCTTACCCTACACCTAACCCTAATCCTAAACCAAACCCTAACTCTGACTATAACCCTAATCATAACAATTACCCTAAACCCTCACCTCAACTGTAAAACTAACCGTAACCCGCACCCTAAATCCTAACCGTATCCCACAACCCTAACCCTAATGCTATCCCTAACCCTAACCCTAACATTAACCTGAAACCCCTGAGCCCTAATGGTAAACCTAACCCTAACACAAACCCTAACCCTAACACCAAAGCCTAGCAGAAACCTTAACCCTAACTCTCACCCTAACTCTAACACTAACCCGAAACCGAATCATGAACCTAACCCTAAGCCTAAACCAAACCTAACCATGACCAGAACCGCAAGGCCTAACCGGAACCCTCACCCAAACCCTAACCCTAAACTACACCTCTAACCCCTAACGCCTTATCATAACGATAATCCTAACCCTAACCAACCCTAACCCTAAAACTAACCCTCACCCCAACCACAAAGCCTAACACAACCATGACCCTAACCCTAAACGTAACACTAAACTTAACCCTAACCTTAAATCTAACCCTAACCCTAAAACTGAACACAACCCCTGAACGTAACCCTAACCCTGAACATAACCTTAACACTAACCTGAAAACAAGGCCAAACCTTAGCCATAACCCTAACCCTCACCCTACCTTAAACTTCACCCTATTCCTAACCTAAAACTCACCCTGACTTTAACCCTAACCCTCCCCATAAACCTAACCCTCACCTTAACCTTGGCCCACCTGTAACCCGAAACCTAACCCTTACAATAACTCTGACCCTAATCCTCGCCCTAAACCTAATTCTAATTCTAACCCTGACCCTAACCCTAACCTAACCTCAACCCTATCTTTAAGCCTACCATAAACTTAAACCTAACCCTAACCCTTAACCTTAACTCTCACCCTAACCCTAGCCCTAACCCTAACCTTAACGGTACATAGAGAGATAGTATTCACCTTAACTGTAAATGTAACTCTAACTCTTACCCTAACCCTAAACTTAACCCTAATTATAACCTTAACCTAAACCTAACTGAAACAGTAACCCTTAACCCTAACTCTCATCCTAATCCTTAGCCTAAAACTAACCTTAACCCTAAACCTAACCCTAACCACTGACCCTAACTCTAACTCTAACCCTAACCCTAAGCCGAACCCTCACCCTTAACCAGAATTTCACCCTAAGCATAACGCTAAGCGTACCCTAACTTCATTCAAACCCGAACCCCTAAGCAAAACTAACACTAACACTACACGTAACCCTAACCCTAAGCCTAACCCTAACCCTGACTCTGACCTGAGCCCAAACCCCTAACCCCAACCCTCTCGCTTAAACATAAACTTCTCTGTAACCCTAACCCTCAAACTAACGTAACACTAAATCTCCCCTAACCCTGACCGTACCATAAACGTAACCCTAACTCTAAACTCAAAACTAACCCTGACCCTAACTCTAACTCTAACCGTAATCCTAACCCTAAAACTTACCCTACACACTCAGCTTCAATGGAAACCTAGCACTAACCCTCATCTTACCATCTAAACCTAACCTCAACCCATAACCTAACCCTATCTATAACCTTCACCTAGCCCTAAACCTAAACATGACTTAACCCTAACACTAACCCTAACCCTAAATCTAAACCTATCCTTAACCCTAAACTGAATCCTAACCTAAGCTCTAACCCTAACCCCTAACGCTAACCCTAAGCTCAACCCTCACCCCTTCAACTAAACTTTACCCAGCTGTAGCCCTAACCCTAAGCCGAACCCTAAACCTGACCCTAACGTTAACCCAAACACCTAACCCTAACCCTAAGCCTAATCCTAAACCTAACCCTAACCTTAACCCAAATGCCTAAGCCTAACCCTAACCCTCATCCTTAACCTAAACTTCACCCTAAACCTAAGGCTAACCCTAACCCTGAAAGTAAAGCTAACCCTTAACTATCCCTAACTCTAGCCCTGACCCTAAACCTAATGCTAACCCTAGCCCTAACAGTAACACCCTAAAACATCAGCTTAATGTAAACTTAACACTAACCCTCCCAATGAACCCCTAACCCTAACCCTACCCCGCATCCTACACCTAACCCAGACCTAAACCTAACCCTTTCTCTAACCCTAAATTAACCCTATCCTTAACTCTACCCTAACCCTAACAATAACTCTAAACCTGACCATAACCATAATCCTAAACCCTAGCACTAACTCTAACTCTAAATCTAACCCTAAGCTAGCCCTACCCTTTACCGTAAACCTAGCCTTAACCCTAACCTTACCCCTACCCAAACCCTAACGCTATACCTAACCCGAACACTAACCTTAACCCTACTCTAACCTTAAGCCTAACCCTGACTATTAACTGAAACTTCACCCTAACCCTAAGCCTAACTCTAACTCTAACCCTAACCATAACAATTACCCTAAACCCTCGCCTTAACTGTAAACCTAACCCTAACCCTCACCCTAATCCTTAACCGTATCCCCAACCCTAAACCTAACGCTATCCCCAAACTTATCCCTAACCCTAACCCTAATACGAACAGTAACCCAAATCTAACCTTAACCCTAATATTAAACCTAAACTTAAATCTACCCTAACCATAAACCTAACCCTAACACCCTAAACCTAACGTCTAACACCGTCTATAAACCTTACCCTTACCATAACCCTCACCCTTAATCTAAACTTCACACTAACCCTAAACCTAACCTAACGCTGACCCTAGACATAACGCCTAACCCTCACCGAACCCTAAAACTATCCTTAACACTAACCTGAACACAAACCCAAACCCTAGCCCTCACCATAAAAATAACCCTCACCCTATCCTGAACTTCATCGAAACACTAACCATAACCTTAACCCTAAACCTAGACCTAACCCAAACCCTAACCTTAAACCTAACTCTAAGAATAACGCTAGTCCATCTGTAACCCTAAACCGAACACTTAAATTAGCCCTGAACCTAACCCTAAAATAATCCTAATCCTAACCCTAGACCTAATCCTAACCCTACCCCTAACCTTTACCCTAAATAGAACACTCAGTCTAACCCTCAACATGGACCTAAACCTAATTCTTACCCTACACCTAACCCTAATCCTAAACCAAACCCTAACTCTGACTATAACCCTAATCATAACAATTACCCTAAACCCTCACCTTAACTGTAAAACTAACCGTAACCCGCACCCTAAATCCTAACCGTATCCCACAACCCTAACCCTAATGCTATCCCTAACCCTAACCCTAACATTAACCTGAAACCCCTGAGCCCTAATGATAAACCTAACCCTAACACAAACCCTAACCCTAACACCAAAGCCTAGCAAAAACCTTAACACTAACTCTCACCCTAACTCTAACACTAACCCGAAACCGAATCATGAACCTAACCCTAAGCCTAAACCAAACCTAACCATGACCAGAACCGCAAGGCCTAACCGGAACCCTCACCCAAACCCTAACCCTAAACTACAACCTCTAACCCCTAACGCCTTATCATAACGATAATCCTAACCCTAACCAACCCTAACCCTAAAACTAACCCTCACCCCAACCACAAAGCCTAACACAACCATGACCCTAACCCTAACGTAACACTAAACTTAACCCTAACCTTAAATCTAACCCTAACCCTAAAACTGAACACAACCCCTGAACGTAACCCTAACCCTGAACATAACCTTAACACTAACCTGAAAAGAAGCCCAAACCTTAGCCATAACCCTAACCCTCACCCTATCTTAAACTTCACCCTATCCCTAACCTAAAACTCACCCTGACTTTAACCCTAACCCTCCCCATAAACCTAACCCTCACCTTAACCTTGGCCCACCTGTAACCCGAAACCTAACCCTTACAATAACTCTGACCCTAATCCTCGCCCTAAACCTAATTCTAATTCTAACCCTGACCCTAACCCTAACCTAACCTCAACCCTATCTTTAAGCCTACCATAAACTTAAACCTAACCCTAACCCTTAACCTTAACTCTCACCCTAACCCTAGCCCTAACCCTAACCTTAACGGTAACACTTACCCAGAACCCTCACCTTAACTGTAAATGTAACTCTAACTCTTACCCTAACCCTAAACTTAACCCTAATTATAACCTTAACCTAAACCTAACTGAAACAGTAACCCTTAACCCTAACTCTCATCCTAATCCTTAGCCTAAAACTAACCTTAACCCTAAACCTAACCCTAACCACTGACCCTAACTCTAACCCTAACCCTAAGCCGAACCCTCACCCTTAACCAGAATTTCACCCTAAGCATAACGCTAAGCGTACCCTAACTTCATTCAAACCCGAACCCTGAGCAAAACTAACACTAACACTACACGTAACCCTAACCCTAAGCCTAACCCTAACCCTGACTCTGACCTGAGCCCAAACCCCTAACCCCAACCCTCTCGCTTAACATAAACTTCTCTGTAACCCTAACCCTCAAACTAAACGTAACACTAAATCTCCCCTAACCCTGACCGTACCATAAACGTAACCCTAACTCTAAACTCAAAACTAACCCTGACCCTAACTCTAACTCTAACCCTAATCCTAACCCTAAAACTTACCCTACACACTCAGCTTCAATGGAAACCTAGCACTAACCCTCATCTTACCATCTAAACCTAACCTCAACCCTTAACCTAACCCTATCTATAACCTTCACCTAGCCCTAAACCTAAACATGACTTAACCCTAACATTAACCCTAACCCTAAATCGAAACCTAACCTTAACCCTAAACTGAATCCTAACCTAAGCTCTAACCCTAACCCCTAACGCTAACCCTAAGCTCAGCCCTCACCCTTCAACTAAACTTTACCCCAGCTGTAGCCCTAACCCTAAGCCGAACCCTAAACCTGACCCTAACGTTAACCCAAACACCTAACCCTAACCCTAAGCCTAATCCTAACCTAACCCTAACCTTAACCCAAATGCCTAACCCTAACCCTCATCCTTAACCTAAACTTCACCCTAAACCTAAGGCTAACCCTAACCCTGAAAGTAAAGCTAACCCTTAACTATCCCCTAACTCTAGCCTGACCCTAAACCTAATGCTAACCCTAGCCCTAACAGTAACACCCTAAAACATCAGCTTAATGTAAACTTAACACTAACCCTCCCATGAACCCCTAACCCTAACCCTACCCCGCATCCTACACCTAACCCAGACCTAAAGCTAACCCTTTCTCTAACCCTAAATTAACCCTAACCTTAACTCTACCCTAACCCTAACAATAACTCTAAACCTGACCATAAGCATAATCCTAAACCCTAGCACTAACTCCAACTCTAAATCTAACCCTAAGCTAGCCCTACCCTTTACCGTAAACCTAGCCTTAACCCTACCTTACCCCTACCCAAACCCTAACGCTATACCTAACCCGAACACTAACCTTAACCCTACTCTAACCTTAAGCCTAACCCTGACTATTAACTGAAACTTCACCCTAACCCTAAGCCTAACTCTAACTCTAACCCTAACCATAACAATTACCCTAAACCCTCGCCTTAACTGTAAACCTAACCCTAACCCTCACCCTAATCCTTAACCGTATCCCCAACCCTAAACCTAACGCTATCCCCAAACTTATCCCTAACCCTAACCCTAATACGAACAGTAACCCAAATCTAACCTTAACCCTAATATTAAACCTAAACTTAAATCTACCCTAACCATAAACCTAACCCTAACACCCTAAACCTAACGTCTAACACCGTCTATAATCCTAACCCTTACCATAACCCTCACCCTTAACCTAAACTTCACACTAACCCTAAACCTAACCTAACGCTGACCCTAGACATAACGCCTAACCCTCACCGAACCCTAAACCTATCCTTAACACTAACCTGAACACAAACCCAAACCCTAGCCCTCACCATAAAAATAACCCTCACCCTATCCTGAACTTCATCCAAACACTAACCATAACCTTAACCCTAAACCTAGACCTAACCCAAACCCTAACCTTAAACCTAACTCTAAGAATAACGCTAGTCCATCTGTAACCCGAAACCGAACACTTACAATAGCCCTGAACCTAACCCTAAAATAATCCTAATCCTAACCCTAGACCTAATCCTAACCCTACCCCTAACCTTTACCCTAAATAGAACACTAAGTCTAACCCTCAACATGGACCTAAACCTAATTCTTACCCTACACCTAACCCTAATCCTAAACCAAACCCTAACTCTGACTATAACCCTAATCATAACAATTACCCTAAACCCTCACCTTAACTGTAAAACTAACCGTAACCCGCACCCTAAATCCTAACCGTATCCCACAACCCTAACCCTAATGCTATCCCTAACCCTAACCCTAACATTAACCTGAAACCCCTGAGCCCTAATGATAAACCTAACCCTAACACAAACCCTAACCCTAACACCAAAGCCTAGCAAAAACCTTAACACTAACTCTCACCCTAACGCTAACACTAACCCGAAACCGAATCATGAACCTAACCCTAAGCCTAAACCAAACCTAACCATGACCAGAACCGCAAGGCCTAACCGGAACCCTCACCCAAACCCTAACCCTAAACTACACCTCTAACCCCTAACGCCTTATCATAACGATAATCCTAACCCTAACCAACCCTAACCCTAAAACTAACCCTCACCCCAACCACAAAGCCTAACACAACCATGACCCTAACCCTAAACGTAACACTAAACTTAACCCTAACCTTAAATCTAACCCTAACCCTAAAACTGAAAACAACCCCTGAACGTAACCCTAACCCTGAACATAACCTTAACACTAACCTGAAAACAAGGCCAAACCTTAGCCATAACCCTAACCCTCACCCTACCTTAAACTTCACCCTATCCCTAACCTAAAACTCACCCTGACTTTAACCCTAACCCTCCCCATAAACCTAACCCTCACCTTAACCTTGGCCCACCTGTAACCCGAAACCTAACCCTTACAATAACTCTGACCCTAATCCTCGCCCTAAACCTAATTCTAATTCTAACCCTGACCCTAACCCTAACCTAACCTCAACCCTATCTTTAAGCCTACCATAAACTTAAACCTAACCCTAACCCTTAACCTTAACTCTAACCCTAACCCTAGCCCTAACCCTAACCTTAACGGTAACACTTACCCAGAACCCTCACCTTAACTGTAAATGTAACTCTAACTCTTACCCTAACCCTAAACTTAACCCTAATTATAACCTTAACCTAAACCTAACTGAAACAGTAACCCTTAACCCTAACTCTCATCCTAATCCTTAGCCTAAAACTAACCTTAACCCTAAACCTAACCCTAACCACTGACCCTAACTCTAACTCTAACCCTAACCCTAAGCCGAACCCTCACCCTTAACCAGAATTTCACCCTAAGCATAACGCTAAGCGTACCCTAACTTCATTCAAACCCGAACCCTAAGCAAAACTAACACTAACACTACACGTAACCCTAACCCTAAGCCTAACCCTAACCCTGACTCTGACCTGAGCCCAAACCCCTAACCCCAACCCTCTCGCTTAACATAAACTTCTCTGTAACCCTAACCCTCAAACTAAACGTAACACTAAATCTCCCCTAACCCTGACCGTACCATAAACGTAACCCTAACTCTAAACTCAAAACTAACCCTGACCCTAACTCTAACTCTAACCCTAATCCTAACCCTAAAACTTACCCTACACACTCAGCTTCAATGGAAACCTAGCACTAACCCTCATCTTACCATCTAAACCTAACCTCAACCCTTAACCTAACCCTATCTATAACCTTCACCTAGCCCTAAACCTAAACATGACTTAACCCTAACACTAACCCTAACCCTAAATCTAAACCTATCCTTAACCCTAAACTGAATCCTAACCTAAGCTCTAACCCTAACCCCTAACGCTAACCCTAAGCTCAACCCTCACCCTTCAACTAAACTTTACCCCAGCTGTAGCCCTAACCCTAAGCCGAACCCTAAACCTGACCCTAACGTTAACCCAAACACCTAACCCTAACCCTAAGCCTAATCCTAAACCTAACCCTAACCTTAACCCAAATGCCTAAGCCTAACCCTAACCCTCATCCTTAACCTAAACTTCACCCTAAACCTAAGGCTAACCCTAACCCTGAAAGTAAAGCTAACCCTTAACTATCCCCTAACTCTAGCCCTGACCCTAAACCTAATGCTAACCCTAGCCCTAACAGTAACACCCTAAAACATCAGCTTAATGTAAACTTAACACTAACCCTCCCATGAACCCCTAACCCTAACCCTACCCCGCATCCTACACCTAACCCAGACCTAAACCTAACCCTTTCTCTAACCCTAAATTAACCCTATCCTTAACTCTACCCTAACCCTAACAATAACTCTAAACCTGACCATAACCATAATCCTAAACCCTAGCACTAACTCTAACTCTAAATCTAACCCTAAGCTAGCCCTACCCTTTACCGTAAACCTAGCCTTAACCCTAACCTTACCCCTACCCAAACCCTAACGCTATACCTAACCCGAACACTAACCTTAACCCTACTCTAACCTTAAGCCTAACCCTGACTATTAACTGAAACTTCACCCTAACCCTAAGCCTAACTCTAACTCTAACCCTAACCATAACAATTACCCTAAACCCTCGCCTTAACTGTAAACCTAACCCTAACCCTCACCCTAATCCTTAACCGTATCCCCAACCCTAAACCTAACGCTATCCCCAAACTTATCCCTAACCCTAACCCTAATACGAACAGTAACCCAAATCTAACCTTAACCCTAATATTAAACCTAAACTTAAATCTACCCTAACCATAAACCTAACCCTAACACCCTAAACCTAACGTCTAACACCGTCTATAAACCTTACCCTTACCATAACCCTCACCCTTAATCTAAACTTCACACTAACCCTAAACCTAACCTAACGCTGACCCTAGACATAACGCCTAACCCTCACCGAACCCTAAACCTATCCTTAACACTAACCTGAACACAAACCCAAACCCTAGCCCTCACCATAAAAATAACCCTCACCCTATCCTGAACTTCATCCAAACACTAACCATAACCTTAACCCTAAACCTAGACCTAACCCAAACCCTAACCTTAAACCTAACTCTAAGAATAACGCTAGTCCATCTGTAACCCTAAACCGAACACTTAAATTAGCCCTGAACCTAACCCTAAAATAATCCTAATCCTAACCCTAGACCTAATCCTAACCCTACCCCTAACCTTTACCCTAAATAGAACACTAAGTCTAACCCTCAACATGGACCTAAACCTAATTCTTACCCTACACCTAACCCTAATCCTAAACCAAACCCTAACTCTGACTATAACCCTAATCATAACAATTACCCTAAACCCTCACCTTAACTGTAAAACTAACCGTAACCCGCACCCTAAATCCTAACCGTATCCCACAACCCTAACCCTAATGCTATCCCTAACCCTAACCCTAACATTAACCTGAAACCCCTGAGCCCTAATGATAAACCTAACCCTAACACAAACCCTAACCCTAACACCAAAGCCTAGCAAAAACCTTAACACTAACTCTCACCCTAACTCTAACACTAACCCGAAACCGAATCATGAACCTAACCCTAAGCCTAAACCAAACCTAACCATGACCAGAACCGCAAGGCCTAACCGGAACCCTCACCCAAACCCTAACCCTAAACTACACCTCTAACCCCTAACGCCTTATCATAACGATAATCCTAACCCTAACCAACCCTAACCCTAAAACTAACCCTCACCCCAACCACAAAGCCTAACACAACCATGACCCTAACCCTAAACGTAACACTAAACTTAACCCTAACCTTAAATCTAACCCTAACCCTAAAACTGAACACAACCCCTGAACGTAACCCTAACCCTGAACATAACCTTAACACTAACCTGAAAACAAGGCCAAACCTTAGCCATAACCCTAACCCTCACCCTATCTTAAACTTCACCCTATCCCTAACCTAAAACTCACCCTGACTTTAACCCTAACCCTCCCCATAAACCTAACCCTCACCTTAACCTTGGCCCACCTGTAACCCGAAACCTAACCCTTACAATAACTCTGACCCTAATCCTCGCCCTAAACCTAATTCTAATTCTAACCCTGACCCTAACCCTAACCTAACCTCAACCCTATCTTTAAGCCTACCATAAACTTAAACCTAACCCTAACCCTTAACCTTAACTCTCACCCTAACCCTAGCCCTAACCCTAACCTTAACGGTAACACTTACCCAGAACCCTCACCTTAACTGTAAATGTAACTCTAACTCTTACCCTAACCCTAAACTTAACCCTAATTATAACCTTAACCTAAACCTAACTGAAACAGTAACCCTTAACCCTAACTCTCATCCTAATCCTTAGCCTAAAACTAACCTTAACCCTAAACCTAACCCTAACCACTGACCCTAACTCTAACCCTAACCCTAAGCCGAACCCTCACCCTTAACCAGAATTTCACCCTAAGCATAACGCTAAGCGTACCCTAACTTCATTCAAACCCGAACCCTAAGCAAAACTAACACTAACACTACACGTAACCCTAACCCTAAGCCTAACCCTAACCCTGACTCTGACCTGAGCCCAAACCCCTAACCCCAACCCTCTCGCTTAACATAAACTTCTCTGTAACCCTAACCCTCAAACTAAACGTAACACTAAATCTCCCCTAACCCTGACCGTACCATAAACGTAACCCTAACTCTAAACTCAAAACTAACCCTGACCCTAACTCTAACTCTAACCCTAATCCTAACCCTAAAACTTACCCTACACACTCAGCTTCAATGGAAACCTAGCACTAACCCTCATCTTACCATCTAAACCTAACCTCAACCCTTAACCTAACCCTATCTATAACCTTCACCTAGCCCTAAACCTAAACATGACTTAACCCTAACATTAACCCTAACCCTAAATCGAAACCTAACCTTAACCCTAAACTGAATCCTAACCTAAGCTCTAACCCTAACCCCTAACGCTAACCCTAAGCTCAGCCCTCACCCTTCAACTAAACTTTACCCCAGCTGTAGCCCTAACCCTAAGCCGAACCCTAAACCTGACCCTAACGTTAACCCAAACACCTAACCCTAACCCTAAGCCTAATCCTAAACCTAACCCTAACCTTAACCCAAATGCCTAACCCTAACCCTCATCCTTAACCTAAACTTCACCCTAAACCTAAGGCTAACCCTAACCCTGAAAGTAAAGCTAACCCTTAACTATCCCCTAACTCTAGCCCTGACCCTAAACCTAATGCTAACCCTAGCCCTAACAGTAACACCCTAAAACATCAGCTTAATGTAAACTTAACACTAACCCTCCCATGAACCCCTAACCCTAACCCTACCCCGCATCCTACACCTAACCCAGACCTAAAGCTAACCCTTTCTCTAACCCTAAATTAACCCTAACCTTAACTCTACCCTAACCCTAACAATAACTCTAAACCTTACCATAAGCATAATCCTAAACCCTAGCACTAACTCCAACTCTAAATCTAACCCTAAGCTAGCCCTACCCTTTACCGTAAACCTAGCCTTAACCCTAACCTTACCCCTACCCAAACCCTAACGCTATACCTAACCCGAACACTAACCTTAACCCTACTCTAACCTTAAGCCTAACCCTGACTATTAACTGAAACTTCACCCTAACCCTAAGCCTAACTCTAACTCTAACCCTAACCATAACAATTACCCTAAACCCTCGCCTTAACTGTAAACCTAACCCTAACCCTCACCCTAATCCTTAACCGTATCCCCAACCCTAAACCTAACGCTATCCCCAAACTTATCCCTAACCCTAACCCTAATCCGAACAGTAACCCAAATCTAACCTTAACCCTAATATTAAACCTAAACTTAAATCTACCCTAACCATAAACCTAACCCTAACACCCTAAACCTAACGTCTAACACCGTCTATAATCCTAACCCTTACCATAGCCCTCACCCTTAACCTAAACTTCACACTAACCCTAAACCTAACCTAACGCTGACCCTAGACATAACGCCTAACCCTCACCGAACCCTAAACCTATCCTTAACACTAACCTGAACACAAACCCAAACCCTAGCCCTCACCATAAAAATAACCCTCACCCTATCCTGAACTTCATCCAAACACTAACCATAACCTTAACCCTAAACCTAGACCTAACCCAAACCCTAACCTTAAACCTAACTCTAAGAATAACGCTAGTCCATCTGTAACCCGAAACCGAACACTTACAATAGCCCTGAACCTAACCCTAAAATAATCCTAATCCTAACCCTAGACCTAATCCTAACCCTACCCCTAACCTTTACCCTAAATAGAACACTAAGTCTAACCCTCAACATGGACCTAAACCTAATTCTTACCCTACACCTAACCCTAATCCTAAACCAAACCCTAACTCTGACTATAACCCTAATCATAACAATTACCCTAAACCCTCACCTTAACTGTAAAACTAACCGTAACCCGCACCCTAAATCCTAACCGTATCCCACAACCCTAACCCTAATGCTATCCCTAACCCTAACCCTAACATTAACCTGAAACCCCTGAGCCCTAATGATAAACCTAACCCTAACACAAACCCTAACCCTAACACCAAAGCCTAGCAAAAACCTTAACACTAACTCTCACCCTAACGCTAACACTAACCCGAAACCGAATCATGAACCTAACCCTAAGCCTAAACCAAACCTAACCATGACCAGAACCGCAAGGCCTAACCGGAACCCTCACCCAAACCCTAACCCTAAACTACACCTCTAACCCCTAACGCCTTATCATAACGATAATCCTAACCCTAACCAACCCTAACCATAAACTAACCCTCACCCCAACCACAAAGCCTAACACAACCATGACCCTAACCCTAAACGTAACACTAAACTTAACCCTAACCTTAAATCTAACCCTAACCCTAAAACTGAACACAACCCCTGAACGTAACCCTAACCCTGAACATAACCTTAACACTAACCTGAAAACAAGGCCAAACCTTAGCCATAACCCTAACCCTCACCCTATCTTAAACTTCACCCTATCCCTAACCTAAAACTCACCCTGACTTTAACCCTAACCCTCCCCATAAACCTAACCCTCACCTTAACCTTGGCCCACCTGTAACCCGAAACCTAACCCTTACAATAACTCTGACCCTAATCCTCGCCCTAAACCTAATTCTAATTCTAACCCTGACCCTAACCCTAACCTAACCTCAACCCTATCTTTAAGCCTACCATAAACTTAAACCTAACCCTAACCCTTAACCTTAACTCTCACCCTAACCCTAGCCCTAACCCTAACCTTAACGGTAACACTTACCCAGAACCCTCACCTTAACTGTAAATGTAACTCTAACTCTTACCCTAACCCTAAACTTAACCCTAATTATAACCTTAACCTAAACCTAACTGAAACAGTAACCCTTAACCCTAACTCTCATCCTAATCCTTAGCCTAAAACTAACCTTAACCCTAAACCTAACCCTAACCACTGACCCTAACTCTAACCCTAACCCTAAGCCGAACCCTCACCCTTAACCAGAATTTCACCCTAAGCATAACGCTAAGCGTACCCTAACTTCATTCAAACCCGAACCCTAAGCAAAACTAACACTAACACTACACGTAACCCTAACCCTAAGCCTAACCCTAAACCTGACTCTGACCTGAACCCAAACCCCTAACCCCAACCCTCTCGCTTAACATAAACTTCTCTGTAACCCTAACCCTCAAACTAAACGTAACACTAAATCTCCCCTAACCCTGACCGTACCATAAACGTAACCCTAACTCTAAACTCAAAACTAACCCTGACCCTAACTCTAACTCTAACCCTAATCCTAACCCTAAAACTTACCCTACACACTCAGCTTCAATGGAAACCTAGCACTAACCCTCATCTTACCATCTAAACCTAACCTCAACCCTTAACCTAACCCTATCTATAACCTTCACCTAGCCCTAAACCTAAACATGACTTAACCCTAACACTAACCCTAACCCTAAATCGAAACCTAACCTTAACCCTAAACTGAATCCTAACCTAAGCTCTAACCCTAACCCCTAACGCTAACCCTAAGCTCAACCCTCACCCTTCAACTAAACTTTACCCCAGCTGTAGCCCTAACCCTAAGCCGAACCCTAAACCTGACCCTAACGTTAACCCAAACACCTAACCCTAACCCTAAGCCTAATCCTAAACCTAACCCTAACCTTAACCCAAATGCCTAACCCTAACCCTAACCCTCATCCTTAACCTAAACTTCACCCTAAACCTAAGGCTAACCCTAACCCTGAAAGTAAAGCTAACCCTTAACTATCCCCTAACTCTAGCCCTGACCCTAAACCTAATGCTAACCCTAGCCCTAACAGTAACACCCTAAAACATCAGCTTAATGTAAACTTAACACTAACCCTCCCATGAACCCCTAACCCTAACCCTACCCCGCATCCTACACCTAACCCAGACCTAAACCTAACCCTTTCTCTAACCCTAAATTAACCCTAACCTTAACTCTACCCTAACCCTAACAATAACTCTAAACCTGACCATAACCATAATCCTAAACCCTAGCACTAACTCCAACTCTAAATCTAACCCTAAGCTAGCCCTACCCTTTACCGTAAACCTAGCCTTAACCCTAACCTTACCCCTACCCAAACCCTAACGCTATACCTAACCCGAACACTAACCTTAACCCTACTCTAACCTTAAGCCTAACCCTGACTATTAACTGAAACTTCACCCTAACCCTAAGCCTAACTCTAACTCTAACCCTAACCATAACAATTACCCTAAACCCTCGCCTTAACTGTAAACCTAACCCTAACCCTCACCCTAATCCTTAACCGTATCCCCAACCCTAAACCTAACGCTATCCCCAAACTTATCCCTAACCCTAACCCTAATACGAACAGTAACCCAAATCTAACCCTAACCCTAATATTAAACCTAAACTTAAATCTACCCTAACCATAAACCTAACCCTAACACCCTAAACCTAACGTCTAACACCGTCTATAATCCTAACCCTTACCATAACCCTCACCCTTAATCTAAACTTCACACTAACCCTAAACCTAACCTAACGCTGACCCTAGACATAACGCCTAACCCTCACCGAACCCTAAACCTATCCTTAACACTAACCTGAACACAAACCCAAACCCTAGCCCTCACCATAAAAATAACCCTCACCCTATCCTGAACTTCATCCAAACACTAACCATAACCTTAACCCTAAACCTAGACCTAACCCAAACCCTAACCTTAAACCTAACTCTAAGAATAACGCTAGTCCATCTGTAACCCTAAACCGAACACTTACAATAGCCCTGAACCTAACCCTAAAATAATCCTAATCCTAACCCTAGACCTAATCCTAACCCTACCCCTAACCTTTACCCTAAATAGAACACTAAGTCTAACCCTCAACATGGACCTAAACCTAATTCTTACCCTACACCTAACCCTAATCCTAAACCAAACCCTAACTCTGACTATAACCCTAATCATAACAATTACCCTAAACCCTCACCTTAACTGTAAAACTAACCGTAACCCGCACCCTAAATCCTAACCGTATCCCACAACCCTAACCCTAATGCTATCCCTAACCCTAACCCTAACATTAACCTGAAACCCCTGAGCCCTAATGATAAACCTAACCCTAACACAAACCCTAACCCTAACACCAAAGCCTAGCAAAAACCTTAACACTAACTCTCACCCTAACTCTAACACTAACCCGAAACCGAATCATGAACCTAACCCTAAGCCTAAACCAAACCTAACCATGACCAGAACCGCAAGGCCTAACCAGAACCCTCACCCAAACCCTAACCCTAAACTACACCTCTAACCCCTAACGCCTTATCATAACGATAATCCTAACCCTAACCAACCCTAACCCTAAAACTAACCCTCACCCCAACCACAAAGCCTAACACAACCATGACCCTAACCCTAAACGTAACACTAAACTTAACCCTAACCTTAAATCTAACCCTAACCCTAAAACTGAACACAACCCCTGAACGTAACCCTAACCCTGAACATAACCTTAACACTAACCTGAAAACAAGGCCAAACCTTAGCCATAACCCTAACCCTCACCCTATCTTAAACTTCACCCTATCCCTAACCTAAAACTCACCCTGACTTTAACCCTAACCCTCCCCATAAACCTAACCCTCACCTTAACCTTGGCCCACCTGTAACCCGAAACCTAACCCTTACAATAACTCTGACCCTAATCCTCGCCCTAAACCTAATTCTAATTCTAACCCTGACCCTAACCCTAACCTAACCTCAACCCTATCTTTAAGCCTACCATAAACTTAAACCTAACCCTAACCCTTAACCTTAACTCTCACCCTAACCCTAGCCCTAACCCTAACCTTAACGGTAACACTTACCCAGAACCCTCACCTTAACTGTAAATGTAACTCTAACTCTTACCCTAACCCTAAACTTAACCCTAATTATAACCTTAACCTAAAACTAACTGAAACAGTAACCCTTAACCCTAACTCTCATCCTAATCCTTAGCCTAAAACTAACCTTAACCCTAAACCTAACCCTAACCACTGACCCTAACTCTAACCCTAACCCTAAGCCGAACCCTCACCCTTAACCAGAATTTCACCCTAAGCATAACGCTAAGCATACCCTAACTTGATTCAAACCCGAACCCTAAGCAAAGCTAACACTAACACTACACGTAACCCTAACCCTAAGCCTAACCCTAACCCTGACTCTGACCTGAACCCAAACCCCTAACCCCAACCCTCTCGCTTAACATAAACTTCTCCGTAACCCTAACCCTCAAACTAAACGTAACACTAAATCTCCCCTAACCCTGACCGTACCATAAACGTAACCCTAACTCTAAACTCAAAACTAACCCTGACCCTAACTCTAACTCTAACCCTAATCCTAACCCTAAAACTTACCCTACACACTCAGCTTCAATGGAAACCTAGCACTAACCCTCATCTTACCATCTAAACCTAACCTCAACCCTTAACCTAACCCTATCTATAACCTTCACCTAGCCCTAAACCTAAACATGACTTAACCCTAACACTAACCCTAACCCTAAATCTAAACCTAACCTTAACCCTAAACTGAATCCTAACCTAAGCTCTAACCCTAACCCCTAACGCTAACCCTAAGCTCAACCCTCACCCTCAATTAAACTTTACCCCAGCTGTAGCCCTAACCCTAAGCCGAACCCTAAACCTGACCCTAACATTAACCCAAACACCTAACCCTAACCCTAAGCCTAATCCTAAACCTAACCCTAACCTTAACCCAAATGCCTAACCCTAACCCTAACCCTCATCCTTAACCTAAACTTCACCCTAAACCTAAGGCTAACCCTAACCCTGAAAGTAAAGCTAACCCTTAACTATCCCCTAACTCTAGCCCTGACCCTAAACCTAATGCTAACCCTAGCCCTAACAGTAACACCCTAAAACATCAGCTTAATGTAAACTGAACACTAACCCTCCCATGAACCCCTAACCCTAACCCTACCCCGCATCCTACACCTAACCCAGACCTAAACCTAACCCTTTCTCTAACCCTAAATTAACCCTAACCTTAACTCTACCCTAACCCTAACAATAACTCTAAACCTGACCATAAGCATAATCCTAAACCCTAGCACTAACTCTAACTCTAAATCTAACCCTAAGCTAGCCCTACCCTTTACCGTAAACCTAGCCTTAACCCTAACCTTACCCCTACCCAAACCCTAACGCTATACCTAACCCGAACACTAACCTTAACCCTACTCTAACCTTAAGCCTAACCCTGACGATTAACTGAAACTTCACCCTAACCCTAAGCCTAACTCTAACTCTAACCCTAACCATAACAATTACCCTAAACCCTCCCCTTAACTGTAAACCTAACCCTAACCCTCACCCTAATCCTTAACCGTATCCCCAACCCTAAACCTAACGCTATCCCCAAACTTATCCCTAACCCTAACTCTAATACGAACAGTAACCCAAATCTAACCCTAACCCTAATATTAAACCTAAACTTAAATCTACCCTAACCATAAACCTAACCCTAACACCCTAAACCTAACGTCTAACACCGTCTATAATCCTAACCCTTACCATAACCCTCACCCTTAACCTAAACTTCACACTAACCCTAAACCTAACCTAACGCTGACCCTAGACATAACGCCTAACCCTCACCGAACCCTAAACCTATCCTTAACACTAACCTGAACACAAACCCAAACCCTAGCCCTCACCATAAAAATAACCCTCACCCTATCCTGAACTTCATCCAAACACTAACCATAACCTTAACCCTAAACCTAGACCTAACCCAAACCCTAACCTTAAACCTAACTCTAAGAATAACGCTAGTCCATCTGTAACCCGAAACCGAACACTTACAATAGCCCTGAACCTAACCCTAAAATAATCCTAATCCTAACCCTAGACCTAATCCTAACCCTACCCCTAACCTTTACCCTAAATAGAACACTAAGTCTAACCCTCAACATGGACCTAAACCTAATTCTTACCCTACACCTAACCCTAATCCTAAACCAAACCCTAACTCTGACTATAACCCTAATCATAACAATTACCCTAAACCCTCACCTCAACTGTAAAACTAACCGTAACCCGCACCCTAAATCCTAACCGTATCCCACAACCCTAACCCTAATGCTATCCCTAACCCTAACCCTAACATTAACCTGAAACCCCTGAGCCCTAATGATAAACCTAACCCTAACACAAACCCTAACCCTAACACCAAAGCCTAGCAGAAACCTTAACCCTAACTCTCACCCTAACTCTAACACTAACCCGAAACCGAATCATGAACCTAACCCTAAGCCTAAACCAAACCTAACCATGACCAGAACCGCAAGGCCTAACCGGAACCCTCATCCAAACCCTAACCCTAAACTACACCTCTAACCCCTAACGCCTTATCATAACGATAATCCTAACCCTAACCAACCCTAACCCTAAAACTAACCCTCACCCCAACCACAAAGCCTAACACAACCATGACCCTAACCCTAAACGTAACACTAAACTTAACCCTAACCTTAAATCTAACCCTAACCCTAAAACTGAACACAACCCCTGAACGTAACCCTAACCCTGAACATAACCTTAACACTAACCTGAAAACAAGCCCAAACCTTAGCCATAACCCTAACCCTCACCCTATCTTAAACTTCACCCTATCCCTAACCTAAAACTCACCCTGACTTTAACCCTAACCCTCCCCATAAACCTAACCCTCACCTTAACCTTGGCCCACCTGTAACCCGAAACCTAACCCTTACAATAACTCTGACCCTAATCCTCGCCCTAAACCTAATTCTAATTCTAACCCTGACCCTAACCCTAACCTAACCTCAACCCTATCTTTAAGCCTACCATAAACTTAAACCTAACCCTAACCCTTAACCTTAACTCTCACCCTAACCCTAGCCCTAACCCTAACCTTAACGGTAACACTTACCCAGAACCCTCACCTTAACTGTAAATGTAACTCTAACTCTTACCCTAACCCTAAACTTAACCCTAATTAGAACCTTAACCTAAACCTAACTGAAACAGTAACCCTTAACCCTAACTCTCATCCTAATCCTTAGCCTAAAACTAACCTTAACCCTAAACCTAACCCTAACCACTGACCCTAACTCTAACCCTAACCCTAAGCCGAACCCTCACCCTTAACCAGAATTTCACCCTAAGCATAACGCTAAGCGTACCCTAACTTCATTCAAACCCGAACCCTAAGCAAAGCTAACACTAACACTACACGTAACCCTAACCCTAAGCCTAACCCTAACCCTGACTCTGACCTGAACCCAAACCCCTAACCCCAACCCTCTCGCTTAACATAAACTTCTCTGTAACCCTAACCCTCAAACTAAACGTAACACTAAATCTCCCCTAACCCTGACCGTACCATAAACGTAACCCTAACTCTAAACTCAAAACTAACCCTGACCCTAACTCTAACTCTAACCCTAATCCTAACCCTAAAACTTACCCTACACACTCAGCTTCAATGGAAACCTAGCACTAACCCTCATCTTACCATCTAAACCTAACCTCAACCCTTAACCTAACCCTATCTATAACCTTCACCTAGCCCTAAACCTAAACATGACTTAACCCTAACACTAACCCTAACCCTAAATCGAAACCTAACCTTAACCCTAAACTGAATCCTAACCTAAGCTCTAACCCTAACCCCTAACGCTAACCCTAAGCTCAGCCCTCACCTTCAACTAAACTTTACCCCAGCTGTAGCCCTAACCCTAAGCCGAACCCTAAACCTGACCCTAACGTTAACCCAAACACCTAACCCTAACCCTAAGCCTAACCCTAACCTTAACCCAAATGCCTAACCCTAACCCTAACCCTCATCCTTAACCTAAACGTCACCCTAAACCTAAGGCTAACCCTAACCCTGAAAGTAAAGCTAACCCTTAACTATCCCCTAACTCTAGCCCTGACCCTAAACCTAATGCTAACCCTAGCCCTAACAGTAACACCCTAAAACAACAGCTTAATGTAAACTTAACACTAACCCTCCCATGAACCCCTAACCCTAACCCTACCCCGCATCCTACACCTAACCCAGACCTAAACCTAACCCTTTCTCTAACCCTAAATTAACCCTAACCTTAACTCTACCCTAACCCTAACAATAACTCTAAACCTGACCATAACCATAACCCTAAACCCTAGCACTAACTCTAACTCTAAATCTAACCCTAAGCTAGCCCTACCCTTTACCGTAAACCTAGCCTTAACCCTAACCTTACCCCTACCCAAACCCTAACGCTATACCTAACCCGAACACTAACCTTAACCCTACTCTAACCTTAAGCCTAACCCTGACTATTAACTGAAACTTCACCCTAACCCTAAGCCTAACTCTAACTCTAACCCTAACCATAACAATTACCCTAAACCCTCGCCTTAACTGTAAACCTAACCCTAACCCTCACCCTAATCCTTAACCGTATCCCCAACCCTAAACCTAACGCTATCCCCAAACTTATCCCTAACCCTAACCCTAATACAAACAGTAACCCAAATCTAACCCTAACCCTAATATTAAACCTAAACTGAAATCTACCCTAACCATAAACCTAACCCTAACACCCTAAACCTAACGTCTAACACCGTCTATAATCCTAACCCTTACCATAACTCTCACCCTTAACCTAAACTTCACACTAACCCTAAACCTAACCTAACGCTGACCCTAGACATAACGCCTAACCCTCACCGAACCCTAAACCTATCCTTAACACTAACCTGAACACAAACCCAAACCCTAGCCCTCACCATAAAAATAACCCTCACCCTATCCTGAACTTCATCCAAACACTAACCATAACCTTAACCCTAAACCTAGACCTAACCCAAACCCTAACCTTAAACCTAACTCTAAGAATAACGCTAGTCCATCTGTAACCCGAAACCGAACACTTACAATAGCCCTGAACCTAACCCTAAAATAATCCTAATCCTAACCCTAGACCTAATCCTAACCCTACCCCTAACCTTTACCCTAAATAGAACACTAAGTCTAACCCTCAACATGGACCTAAACCTAATTCTTACCCTACACCTAACCCTAATCCTAAACCAAACCCTAACTCTGACTATAACCCTAATCATAACAATTACCCTAAACCCTCACCTCAACTGTAAAACTAACCGTAACCCGCACCCTAAATCCTAACCGTATCCCACAACCCTAACCCTAATGCTATCCCTAACCCTAACCCTAACATTAACCTGAAACCCCTGAGCCCTAATGGTAAACCTAACCCTAACACAAACCCTAACCCTAACACCAAAGCCTAGCAGAAACCTTAACCCTAACTCTCACCCTAACTCTAACACTAACCCGAAACCGAATCATGAACCTAACCCTAAGCCTAAACCAAACCTAACCATGACCAGAACCGCAAGGCCTAACCGGAACCCTCACCCAAACCCTAACCCTAAACTACACCTCTAACCCCTAACGCCTTATCATAACGATAATCCTAACCCTAACCAACCCTAACCCTAAAACTAACCCTCACCCCAACCACAAAGCCTAACACAACCATGACCCTAACCCTAAACGTAACACTAAACTTAACCCTAACCTTAAATCTAACCCTAACCCTAAAACTGAACACAACCCCTGAACGTAACCCTAACCCTGAACATAACCTTAACACTAACCTGAAAACAAGGCCAAACCTTAGCCATAACCCTAACCCTCACCCTACCTTAAACTTCACCCTATCCCTAACCTAAAACTCACCCTGACTTTAACCCTAACCCTCCCCATAAACCTAACCCTCACCTTAACCTTGGCCCACCTGTAACCCGAAACCTAACCCTTACAATAACTCTGACCCTAATCCTCGCCCTAAACCTAATTCTAATTCTAACCCTGACCCTAACCCTAACCTAACCTCAACCCTATCTTTAAGCCTACCATAAACTTAAACCTAACCCTAACCCTTAACCTTAACTCTAACCCTAACCCTAGCCCTAACCCTAACCTTAACGGTAACACTTACCCAGAACCCTCACCTTAACTGTAAATGTAACTCTAACTCTTACCCTAACCCTAAACTTAACCCTAATTATAACCTTAACCTAAACCTAACTGAAACAGTAACCCTTAACCCTAACTCTCATCCTAATCCTTAGCCTAAAACTAACCTTAACCCTAAACCTAACCCTAACCACTGACCCTAACTCTAACTCTAACCCTAACCCTAAGCCAAACCCTCACCCTTAACCAGAATTTCACCCTAAGCATAACGCTAAGCGTACCCTAACTTCATTCAAACCCGAACCCTAAGCAAAACTAACACTAACACTACACGTAACCCTAACCCTAAGCCTAACCCTAACCCTGACTCTGACCTGAGCCCAAACCCCTAACCCCAACCCTCTCGCTTAACATAAACTTCTCTGTAACCCTAACCCTCAAACTAAACGTAACACTAAATCTCCCCTAACCCTGACCGTACCATAAACGTAACCCTAACTCTAAACTCAAAACTAACCCTGACCCTAACTCTAACTCTAACCGTAATCCTAACCCTAAAACTTACCCTACACACTCAGCTTCAATGGAAACCTAGCACTAACCCTCATCTTACCATCTAAACCTAACCTCAACCCTTAACCTAACCCTATCTATAACCTTCACCTAGCCCTAAACCTAAACATGACTTAACCCTAACACTAACCCTAACCCTAAATCTAAACCTATCCTTAACCCTAAACTGAATCCTAACCTAAGCTCTAACCCTAACCCCTAACGCTAACCCTAAGCTCAACCCTCACCCTTCAACTAAACTTTACCCCAGCTGTAGCCCTAACCCTAAGCCGAACCCTAAACCTGACCCTAACGTTAACCCAAACACCTAACCCTAACCCTAAGCCTAATCCTAAACCTAACCCTAACCTTAACCCAAATGCCTAAGCCTAACCCTAACCCTCATCCTTAACCTAAACTTCACCCTAAACCTAAGGCTAACCCTAACCCTGAAAGTAAAGCTAACCCTTAACTATCCCCTAACTCTAGCCCTGACCCTAAACCTAATGCTAACCCTAGCCCTAACAGTAACACCCTAAAACATCAGCTTAATGTAAACTTAACACTAACCCTCCCATGAACCCCTAACCCTAACCCTACCCCGCATCCTACACCTAACCCAGACCTAAACCTAACCCTTTCTCTAACCCTAAATTAACCCTATCCTTAACTCTACCCTAACCCTAACAATAACTCTAAACCTGACCATAACCATAATCCTAAACCCTAGCACTAACTCTAACTCTAAATCTAACCCTAAGCTAGCCCTACCCTTTACCGTAAACCTAGCCTTAACCCTAACCTTACCCCTACCCAAACCCTAACGCTATACCTAACCCGAACACTAACCTTAACCCTACTCTAACCTTAAGCCTAACCCTGACTATTAACTGAAACTTCACCCTAACCCTAAGCCTAACTCTAACTCTAACCCTAACCATAACAATTACCCTAAACCCTCGCCTTAACTGTAAACCTAACCCTAACCCTCACCCTAATCCTTAACCGTATCCCCAACCCTAAACCTAACGCTATCCCCAAACTTATCCCTAACCCTAACCCTAATACGAACAGTAACCCAAATCTAACCTTAACCCTAATATTAAACCTAAACTTAAATCTACCCTAACCATAAACCTAACCCTAACACCCTAAACCTAACGTCTAACACCGTCTATAAACCTTACCCTTACCATAACCCTCACCCTTAATCTAAACTTCACACTAACCCTAAACCTAACCTAACGCTGACCCTAGACATAACGCCTAACCCTCACCGAACCCTAAACCTATCCTTAACACTAACCTGAACACAAACCCAAACCCTAGCCCTCACCATAAAAATAACCCTCACCCTATCCTGAACTTCATCCAAACACTAACCATAACCTTAACCCTAAACCTAGACCTAACCCAAACCCTAACCTTAAACCTAACTCTAAGAATAACGCTAGTCCATCTGTAACCCGAAACCGAACACTTACAATAGCCCTGAACCTAACCCTAAAATAATCCTAATCCTAACCCTAGACCTAATCCTAACCCTACCCCTAACCTTTACCCTAAATAGAACACTAAGTCTAACCCTCAACATGGACCTAAACCTAATTCTTACCCTACACCTAACCCTAATCCTAAACCAAACCCTAACTCTGACTATAACCCTAATCATAACAATTACCCTAAACCCTCACCTTAACTGTAAAACTAACCGTAACCCGCACCCTAAATCCTAACCGTATCCCACAACCCTAACCCTAATGCTATCCCTAACCCTAACCCTAACATTAACCTGAAACCCCTGAGCCCTAATGATAAACCTAACCCTAACACAAACCCTAACCCTAACACCAAAGCCTAGCAAAAACCTTAACCCTAACTCTCACCCTAACTCTAACACTAACCCGAAACCGAATCATGAACCTAACCCTAAGCCTAAACCAAACCTAACCATGACCAGAACCGCAAGGCCTAACCGGAACCCTCACCCAAACCCTAACCCTAAACTACACCTCTAACCCCTAACGCCTTATCATAACGATAATCCTAACCCTAACCAACCCTAACCCTAAAACTAACCCTCACCCCAACCACAAAGCCTAACACAACCATGACCCTAACCCTAAACGTAACACTAAACTTAACCCTAACCTTAAATCTAACCCTAACCCTAAAACTGAACACAACCCCTGAACGTAACCCTAACCCTGAACATAACCTTAACACTAACCTGAAAACAAGCCCAAACCTTAGCCATAACCCTAACCCTCACCCTATCTTAAACTTCACCCTATCCCTAACCTAAAACTCACCCTGACTTTAACCCTAACCCTCCCCATAAACCTAACCCTCACCTTAACCTTGGCCCACCTGTAACCCGAAACCTAACCCTTACAATAACTCTGACCCTAATCCTCGCCCTAAACCTAATTCTAATTCTAACCCTGACCCTAACCCTAACCTAACCTCAACCCTATCTTTAAGCCTACCATAAACTTAAACCTAACCCTAACCCTTAACCTTAACTCTCACCCTAACCCTAGCCCTAACCCTAACCTTAACGGTAACACTTACCCAGAACCCTCACCTTAACTGTAAATGTAACTCTAACTCTTACCCTAACCCTAAACTTAACCCTAATTATAACCTTAACCTAAACCTAACTGAAACAGTAACCCTTAACCCTAACTCTCATCCTAATCCTTAGCCTAAAACTAACCTTAACCCTAAACCTAACCCTAACCACTGACCCTAACTCTAACCCTAACCCTAAGCCGAACCCTCACCCTTAACCAGAATTTCACCCTAAGCATAACGCTAAGCGTACCCTAACTTCATTCAAACCCGAACCCTAAGCAAAACTAACACTAACACTACACGTAACCCTAACCCTAAGCCTAACCCTAACCCTGACTCTGACCTGAGCCCAAACCCCTAACCCCAACCCTCTCGCTTAACATAAACTTCTCTGTAACCCTAACCCTCAAACTAAACGTAACACTAAATCTCCCCTAACCCTGACCGTACCATAAACGTAACCCTAACTCTAAACTCAAAACTAACCCTGACCCTAACTCTAACTCTAACCCTAATCCTAACCCTAAAACTTACCCTACACACTCAGCTTCAATGGAAACCTAGCACTAACCCTCATCTTACCATCTAAACCTAACCTCAACCCTTAACCTAACCCTATCTATAACCTTCACCTAGCCCTAAACCTAAACATGACTTAACCCTAACATTAACCCTAACCCTAAATCGAAACCTAACCTTAACCCTAAACTGAATCCTAACCTAAGCTCTAACCCTAACCCCTAACGCTAACCCTAAGCTCAGCCCTCACCCTTCAACTAAACTTTACCCCAGCTGTAGCCCTAACCCTAAGCCGAACCCTAAACCTGACCCTAACGTTAACCCAAACACCTAACCCTAACCCTAAGCCTAATCCTAAACCTAACCCTAACCTTAACCCAAATGCCTAACCCTAACCCTCATCCTTAACCTAAACTTCACCCTAAACCTAAGGCTAACCCTAACCCTGAAAGTAAAGCTAACCCTTAACTATCCCCTAACTCTAGCCCTGACCCTAAACCTAATGCTAACCCTAGCCCTAACAGTAACACCCTAAAACATCAGCTTAATGTAAACTTAACACTAACCCTCCCATGAACCCCTAACCCTAACCCTACCCCGCATCCTACACCTAACCCAGACCTAAAGCTAACCCTTTCTCTAACCCTAAATTAACCCTAACCTTAACTCTACCCTAACCCTAACAATAACTCTAAACCTGACCATAAGCATAATCCTAAACCCTAGCACTAACTCCAACTCTAAATCTAACCCTAAGCTAGCCCTACCCTTTACCGTAAACCTAGCCTTAACCCTAACCTTACCCCTACCCAAACCCTAACGCTATACCTAACCCGAACACTAACCTTAACCCTACTCTAACCTTAAGCCTAACCCTGACTATTAACTGAAACTTCACCCTAACCCTAAGCCTAACTCTAACTCTAACCCTAACCATAACAATTACCCTAAACCCTCGCCTTAACTGTAAACCTAACCCTAACCCTCACCCTAATCCTTAACCGTATCCCCAACCCTAAACCTAACGCTATCCCCAAACTTATCCCTAACCCTAACCCTAATACGAACAGTAACCCAAATCTAACCTTAACCCTAATCTTAAACCTAAACTTAAATCTACCCTAACCATAAACCTAACCCTAACACCCTAAACCTAACGTCTAACACCGTCTATAATCCTAACCCTTACCATAACCCTCACCCTTAACCTAAACTTCACACTAACCCTAAACCTAACCTAACGCTGACCCTAGACATAACGCCTAACCCTCACCGAACCCTAAACCTATCCTTAACACTAACCTGAACACAAACCCAAACCCTAGCCCTCACCATAAAAATAACCCTCACCCTATCCTGAACTTCATCCAAACACTAACCATAACCTTAACCCTAAACCTAGACCTAACCCAAACCCTAACCTTAAACCTAACTCTAAGAATAACGCTAGTCCATCTGTAACCCGAAACCGAACACTTACAATAGCCCTGAACCTAACCCTAAAATAATCCTAATCCTAACCCTAGACCTAATCCTAACCCTACCCCTAACCTTTACCCTAAATAGAACACTAAGTCTAACCCTCAACATGGACCTAAACCTAATTCTTACCCTACACCTAACCCTAATCCTAAACCAAACCCTAACTCTGACTATAACCCTAATCATAACAATTACCCTAAACCCTCACCTTAACTGTAAAACTAACCGTAACCCGCACCCTAAATCCTAACCGTATCCCACAACCCTAACCCTAATGCTATCCCTAACCCTAACCCTAACATTAACCTGAAACCCCTGAGCCCTAATGATAAACCTAACCCTAACACAAACCCTAACCCTAACACCAAAGCCTAGCAAAAACCTTAACACTAACTCTCACCCTAACGCTAACACTAACCCGAAACCGAATCATGAACCTAACCCTAAGCCTAAACCAAACCTAACCATGACCAGAACCGCAAGGCCTAACCGGAACCCTCACCCAAACCCTAACCCTAAACTACACCTCTAACCCCTAACGCCTTATCATAACGATAATCCTAACCCTAACCAACCCTAACCCTAAAACTAACCCTCACCCCAACCACAAAGCCTAACACAACCATGACCCTAACCCTAAACGTAACACTAAACTTAACCCTAACCTTAAATCTAACCCTAACCCTAAAACTGAACACAACCCCTGAACGTAACCCTAACCCTGAACATAACCTTAACACTAACCTGAAAACAAGGCCAAACCTTAGCCATAACCCTAACCCTCACCCTATCTTAAACTTCACCCTATCCCTAACCTAAAACTCACCCTGACTTTAACCCTAACCCTCCCCATAAACCTAACCCTCACCTTAACCTTGGCCCACCTGTAACCCGAAACCTAACCCTTACAATAACTCTGACCCTAATCCTCGCCCTAAACCTAATTCTAATTCTAACCCTGACCCTAACCCTAACCTAACCTCAACCCTATCTTTAAGCCTACCATAAACTTAAACCTAACCCTAACCCTTAACCTTAACTCTCACCCTAACCCTAGCCCTAACCCTAACCTTAACGGTAACACTTACCCAGAACCCTCACCTTAACTGTAAATGTAACTCTAACTCTTACCCTAACCCTAAACTTAACCCTAATTAGAACCTTAACCTAAACCTAACTGAAACAGTAACCCTTAACCCTAACTCTCATCCTAATCCTTAGCCTAAAACTAACCTTAACCCTAAACCTAACCCTAACCACTGACCCTAACTCTAACCCTAACCCTAAGCCGAACCCTCACCCTTAACCAGAATTTCACCCTAAGCATAACGCTAAGCGTACCCTAACTTCATTCAAACCCGAACCCTAAGCAAAACTAACACTAACACTACACGTAACCCTAACCCTAAGCCTAACCCTAAACCTGACTCTGACCTGAACCCAAACCCCTAACCCCAACCCTCTCGCTTAACATAAACTTCTCTGTAACCCTAACCCTCAAACTAAACGTAACACTAAATCTCCCCTAACCCTGACCGTACCATAAACGTAACCCTAACTCTAAACTCAAAACTAACCCTGACCCTAACTCTAACTCTAACCCTAATCCTAACCCTAAAACTTACCCTACACACTCAGCTTCAATGGAAACCTAGCACTAACCCTCATCTTACCATCTAAACCTAACCTCAACCCTTAACCTAACCCTATCTATAACCTTCACCTAGCCCTAAACCTAAACATGACTTAACCCTAACACTAACCCTAACCCTAAATCGAAACCTAACCTTAACCCTAAACTGAATCCTAACCTAAGCTCTAACCCTAACCCCTAACGCTAACCCTAAGCTCAACCCTCACCCCTCAACTAAACTTTACCCCAGCTGTAGCCCTAACCCTAAGCCGAACCCTAAACCTGACCCTAACGTTAACCCAAACACCTAACCCTAACCCTAAGCCTAATCCTAAACCTAACCCTAACCTTAACCCAAATGCCTAAGCCTAACCCTAACCCTCATCCTTAACCTAAACTTCACCCTAAACCTAAGGCTAACCCTAACCCTGAAAGTAAAGCTAACCCTTAACTATCCCCTAACTCTAGCCCTGACCCTAAACCTAATGCTAACCCTAGCCCTAACAGTAACACCCTAAAACATCAGCTTAATGTAAACTTAACACTAACCCTCCCATGAACCCCTAACCCTAACCCTACCCCGCATCCTACACCTAACCCAGACCTAAACCTAACCCTTTCTCTAACCCTAAATTAACCCTAACCTTAACTCTACCCTAACCCTAACAATAACTCTAAACCTGACCATAACCATAATCCTAAACCCTAGCACTAACTCTAACTCTAAATCTAACCCTAAGCTAGCCCTACCCTTTACCGTAAACCTAGCCTTAACCCTAACCTTACCCCTACCCAAACCCTAACGCTATACCTAACCCGAACACTAACCTTAACCCTACTCTAACCTTAAGCCTAACCCTGACTATTAACTGAAACTTCACCCTAACCCTAAGCCTAACTCTAACTCTAACCCTAACCATAACAATTACCCTAAACCCTCGCCTTAACTGTAAACCTAACCCTAACCCTCACCCTAATCCTTAACCGTATCCCCAACCCTAAACCTAACGCTATCCCCAAACTTATCCCTAACCCTAACCCTAATACGAACAGTAACCCAAATCTAACCCTAACCCTAATATTAAACCTAAACTTAAATCTACCCTAACCATAAACCTAACCCTAACACCCTAAACCTAACGTCTAACACCGTCTATAATCCTAACCCTTACCATAACCCTCACCCTTAATCTAAACTTCACACTAACCCTAAACCTAACCTAACGCTGACCCTAGACATAACGCCTAACCCTCACCGAACCCTAAACCTATCCTTAACACTAACCTGAACACAAACCCAAACCCTAGCCCTCACCATAAAAATAACCCTCACCCTATCCTGAACTTCATCCAAACACTAACCATAACCTTAACCCTAAACCTAGACCTAACCCAAACCCTAACCTTAAACCTAACTCTAAGAATAACGCTAGTCCATCTGTAACCCTAAACCGAACACTTACAATAGCCCTGAACCTAACCCTAAAATAATCCTAATCCTAACCCTAGACCTAATCCTAACCCTACCCCTAACCTTTACCCTAAATAGAACACTAAGTCTAACCCTCAACATGGACCTAAACCTAATTCTTACCCTACACCTAACCCTAATCCTAAACCAAACCCTAACTCTGACTATAACCCTAATCATAACAATTACCCTAAACCCTCACCTTAACTGTAAAACTAACCGTAACCCGCACCCTAAATCCTAACCGTATCCCACAACCCTAACCCTAATGCTATCCCTAACCCTAACCCTAACATTAACCTGAAACCCCTGAGCCCTAATGATAAACCTAACCCTAACACAAACCCTAACCCTAACACCAAAGCCTAGCAAAAACCTTAACACTAACTCTCACCCTAACTCTAACACTAACCCGAAACCGAATCATGAACCTAACCCTAAGCCTAAACCAAACCTAACCATGACCAGAACCGCAAGGCCTAACCAGAACCCTCACCCAAACCCTAACCCTAAACTACACCTCTAACCCCTAACGCCTTATCATAACGATAATCCTAACCCTAACCAACCCTAACCCTAAAACTAACCCTCACCCCAACCACAAAGCCTAACACAACCATGACCCTAACCCTAAACGTAACACTAAACTTAACCCTAACCTTAAATCTAACCCTAACCCTAAAACTGAACACAACCCCTGAACGTAACCCTAACCCTGAACATAACCTTAACACTAACCTGAAAACAAGCCCAAACCTTAGCCATAACCCTAACCCTCACCCTATCTTAAACTTCACCCTATCCCTAACCTAAAACTCACCCTGACTTTAACCCTAACCCTCCCCATAAACCTAACCCTCACCTTAACCTTGGCCCACCTGTAACCCGAAACCTAACCCTTACAATAACTCTGACCCTAATCCTCGCCCTAAACCTAATTCTAATTCTAACCCTGACCCTAACCCTAACCTAACCTCAACCCTATCTTTAAGCCTACCATAAACTTAAACCTAACCCTAACCCTTAACCTTAACTCTAACCCTAACCCTAGCCCTAACCCTAACCTTAACGCTAACACTTACCCAGAACCCTCACCTTAACTGTAAATGTAACTCTAACTCTTACCCTAACCCTAAACTTAACCCTAATTATAACCTTAACCTAAACCTAACTGAAACAGTAACCCTTAACCCTAACTCTCATCCTAATCCTTAGCCTAAAACTAACCTTAACCCTAAACCTAACCCTAACCACTGACCCTAACTCTAACCCTAAGCCGAACCCTCACCCTTAACCAGAATTTCACCCTAAGCATAACGCTAAGCGTACCCTAACTTCATTCAAACCCGAACCCTAAGCAAAACTAACACTAACACTACACGTAACCCTAACCCTAAGCCTAACCCTAACCCTGACTCTGACCTGAACCCAAACCCCTAACCCCAACCCTCTCGCTTAACATAAACTTCTCTGTAACCCTAACCCTCAAACTAAACGTAACACTAAATCTCCCCTAACCCTGACCGTACCATAAACGTAACCCTAACTCTAAACTCAAAACTAACCCTGACCCTAACTCTAACTCTAACCCTAATCCTAACCCTAAAACTTACCCTACACACTCAGCTTCAATGGAAACCTAGCACTAACCCTCATCTTACCATCTAAACCTAACCTCAACCCTTAACCTAACCCTATCTATAACCTTCACCTAGCCCTAAACCTAAACATGACTTAACCCTAACACTAACCCTAACCCTAAATCGAAACCTAACCTTAACCCTAAACTGAATCCTAACCTAAGCTCTAACCCTAACCCCTAACGCTAACCCTAAGCTCAACCCTCACCCTTCAACTAAACTTTACCCCAGCTGTAGCCCTAACCCTAAGCCGAACCCTAAACCTGACCCTAACGTTAACCCAAACACCTAACCCTAACCCTAAGCCTAATCCTAAACCTAACCCTAACCTTAACCCAAATGCCTAACCCTAACCCTAACCCTCATCCTTAACCTAAACTTCACCCTAAACCTAAGGCTAACCCTAACCCTGAAAGTAAAGCTAACCCTTAACTATCCCCTAACTCTAGCCCTGACCCTAAACCTAATGCTAACCCTAGCCCTAACAGTAACACCCTAAAACATCAGCTTAATGTAAACTTAACACTAACCCTCCCATGAACCCCTAACCCTAACCCTACCCCGCATCCTACACCTAACCCAGACCTAAACCTAACCCTTTCTCTAACCCTAAATTAACCCTAACCTTAACTCTACCCTAACCCTAACAATAACTCTAAACCTGACCATAATCCTAAACCCTAGCACTAACTCCAACTCTAAATCTAACCCTAAGCTAGCCCTACCCTTTACCGTAAACCTAGCCTTAACCCTAACCTTACCCCTACCCAAACCCTAACGCTATACCTAACCCGAACACTAACCTTAAGCCTACTCTAACCTTAAGCCTAACCCTGACTATTAACTGAAACTTCACCCTAACCCTAAGCCTAACTCTAACTCTAACCCTAACCATAACAATTACCCTAAACCCTCGCCTTAACTGTAAACCTAACCCTAACCCTCACCCTAATCCTTAACCGTATCCCCAACCCTAAACCTAACGCTATCCCCAAACTTATCCCTAACCCTAACCCTAATACGAACAGTAACCCAAATCTAACCCTAACCCTAATATTAAACCTAAACTTAAATCTACCCTAACCATAAACCTAACCCTAACACCCTAAACCTAACGTCTAACACCGTCTATAATCCTAACCATTACCATAACCCTCACCCTTAATCTAAACTTCACACTAACCCTAAACCTAACCTAACGCTGACCCTAGACATAACGCCTAACCCTCACCGAACCCTAAACCTATCCTTAACACTAACCTGAACACAAACCCAAACCCTAGCCCTCACCATAAAAATAACCCTCACCCTATCCTGAACTTCATCCAAACACTAACCATAACCTTAACCCTAAACCTAGACCTAACCCAAACCCTAACCTTAAACCTAACTCTAAGAATAACGCTAGTCCATCTGTAACCCGAAACCGAACACTTACAATAGCCCTGAACCTAACCCTAAAATAATCCTAATCCTAACCCTAGACCTAATCCTAACCCTACCCCTAACCTTTACCCTAAATAGAACACTAAGTCTAACCCTCAACATGGACCTAAACCTAATTCTTACCCTACACCTAACCCTAATCCTAAACCAAACCCTAACTCTGACTATAACCCTAATCATAACAATTACCCTAAACCCTCACCTTAACTGTAAAACTAACCGTAACCCGCACCCTAAATCCTAACCGTATCCCACAACCCTAACCCTAATGCTATCCCTAACCCTAACCCTAACATTAACCTGAAACCCCTGAGCCCTAATGATAAACCTAACCCTAACACAAACCCTAACCCTAACACCAAAGCCTAGCAAAAACCTTAACACTAACTCTCACCCTAACTCTAACACTAACCCGAAACCGAATCATGAACCTAACCCTAAGCCTAAACCAAACCTAACCATGACCAGAACCGCAAGGCCTAACCAGAACCCTCACCCAAACCCTAACCCTAAACTACACCTCTAACCCCTAACGCCTGATCATAACGATAATCCTAACCCTAACCAACCCTAACCCTAAAACTAACCCTCACCCCAACCACAAAGCCTAACACAACCATGACCCTAACCCTAAACGTAACACTAAACTTAACCCTAACCTTAAATCTAACCCTAACCCTAAAACTGAACACAACCCCTGAACGTAACCCTAACCCTGAACATAACCTTAACACTAACCTGAAAACAAGCCCAAACCTTAGCCATAACCCTAACCCTCACCCTATCTTAAACTTCACCCTATCCCTAACCTAAAACTCACCCTGACTTTAACCCTAACCCTCCCCATAAACCTAACCCTCACCTTAACCTTGGCCCACCTGTAACCCGAAACCTAACCCTTACAATAACTCTGACCCTAATCCTCGCCCTAAACCTAATTCTAATTCTAACCCTGACCCTAACCCTAACCTAACCTCAACCCTATCTTTAAGCCTACCATAAACTTAAACCTAACCCTAACCCTTAACCTTAACTCTCACCCTAACCCTAGCCCTAACCCTAACCTTAACGGTAACACTTACCCAGAACCCTCACCTTAACTGTAAATGTAACTCTAACTCTTACCCTAACCCTAAACTTAACCCTAATTATAACCTTAACCTAAACCTAACTGAAACAGTAACCCTTAACCCTAACTCTCATCCTAATCCTTAGCCTAAAACTAACCTTAACCCTAAACCTAACCCTAACCACTGACCCTAACTCTAACCCTAACCCTAAGCCGAACCCTCACCCTTAACCAGAATTTCACCCTAAGCATAACGCTAAGCGTACCCTAACTTCATTCAAACCCGAACCCTAAGCAAAACTAACACTAACACTACACGTAACCCTAACCCTAAACCTAACCCTAACCCTGACTCTGACCTGAACCCAAACCCCTAACCCCAACCCTCTCGCTTAACATAAACTTCTCTGTAACCCTAACCCTCAAACTAAACGTAACACTAAATCTCCCCTAACCCTGACCGTACCATAAACGTAACCCTAACTCTAAACTCAAAACTAACCCTGACCCTAACTCTAACTCTAACCCTAATCCTAACCCTAAAACTTACCCTACACACTCAGCTTCAATGGAAACCTAGCACTAACCCTCATCTTACCATCTAAACCTAACCTCAACCCTTAACCTAACCCTATCTATAACCTTCACCTAGCCCTAAACCTAAACATGACTTAACCCTAACACTAACCCTAACCCTAAATCGAAACCTAACCTTAACCCTAAACTGAATCCTAACCTAAGCTCTAACCCTAACCCCTAACGCTAACCCTAAGCTCAACCCTCACCCCTCAACTAAACTTTACCCCAGCTGTAGCCCTAACCCTAAGCCGAACCCTAAACCTGACCCTAACGTTAACCCAAACACCTAACCCTAACCCTAAGCCTAATCCTAAACCTAACCCTAACCTTAACCCAAATGCCTAACCCTAACCCTAACCCTCATCCTTAACCTAAACTTCACCCTAAACCTAAGGCTAACCCTAACCCTGAAAGTAAAGCTAACCCTTAACTATCCCCTAACTCTAGCCCTGACCCTAAACCTAATGCTAACCCTAGCCCTAACAGTAACACCCTAAAACATCAGCTTAATGTAAACTTAACACTAACCCTCCCATGAACCCCTAACCCTAACCCTACCCCGCATCCTACACCTAACCCAGACCTAAACCTAACCCTTTCTCTAACCCTAAATTAACCCTAACCTTAACTCTACCCTAACCCTAACAATAACTCTAAACCTGACCATAAGCATAATCCTAAACCCTAGCACTAACTCTAACTCTAAATCTAACCCTAAGCTAGCCCTACCCTTTACCGTAAACCTAGCCTTAACCCTAACCTTACCCCTACCCAAACCCTAACGCTATACCTAACCCGAACACTAACCTTAACCCTACTCTAACCTTAAGCCTAACCCTGACTATTAACTGAAACTTCACCCTAACCCTAAGCCTAACTCTAACTCTAACCCTAACCATAACAATTACCCTAAACCCTCGCCTTAACTGTAAACCTAACCCTAACCCTCACCCTAATCCTTAACCGTATCCCCAACCCTAAACCTAACGCTATCCCCAAACTTATCCCTAACCCTAACCCTAATACGAACAGTAACCCAAATCTAACCCTAACCCTAATATTAAACCTAAACTGAAATCTACCCTAACCATAAACCTAACCCTAACACCCTAAACCTAACGTCTAACACCGTCTATAATCCTAACCCTTACCATAACCCTCACCCTTAATCTAAACTTCACACTAACCCTAAACCTAACCTAACGCTGACCCTAGACATAACGCCTAACCCTCACCGAACCCTAAACCTATCCTTAACACTAACCTGAACACAAACCCAAACCCTAGCCCTCACCATAAAAATAACCCTCACCCTATCCTGAACTTCATCCAAACACTAACCATAACCTTAACCCTAAACCTAGACCTAACCCAAACCCTAACCTTAAACCTAACTCTAACAATAACGCTAGTCCATCTGTAACCCTAAACCGAACACTTACAATAGCCCTGAACCTAACCCTAAAATAATCCTAATCCTAACCCTAGACCTAATCCTAACCCTACCCCTAACCTTTACCCTAAATAGAACACTAAGTCTAACCCTCAACATGGACCTAAACCTAATTCTTACCCTACACCTAACCCTAATCCTAAACCAAACCCTAACTCTGACTATAACCCTAATCATAACAATTACCCTAAACCCTCACCTTAACTGTAAAACTAACCGTAACCCGCACCCTAAATCCTAACCGTATCCCACAACCCTAACCCTAATGCTATCCCTAACCCTAACCCTAACATTAACCTGAAACCCCTGAGCCCTAATGATAAACCTAACCCTAACACAAACCCTAACCCTAACACCAAAGCCTAGCAAAAACCTTAACACTAACTCTCACCCTAACTCTAACACTAACCCGAAACCGAATCATGAACCTAACCCTAAGCCTAAACCAAACCTAACCATGACCAGAACCGCAAGGCCTAACCAGAACCCTCACCCAAACCCTAACCCTAAACTACACCTCTAACCCCTAACGCCTTATCATAACGATAATCCTAACCCTAACCAACCCTAACCCTAAAACTAACCCTCACCCCAACCACAAAGCCTAACACAACCATGACCCTAACCCTAAACGTAACACTAAACTTAACCCTAACCTTAAATCTAACCCTAACCCTAAAACTGAACACAACCCCTGAACGTAACCCTAACCCTGAACATAACCTTAACACTAACCTGAAAACAAGCCCAAACCTTAGCCATAACCCTAACCCTCACCCTATCTTAAACTTCACCCTATCCCTAACCTAAAACTCACCCTGACTTTAACCCTAACCCTCCCCATAAACCTAACCCTCACCTTAACCTTGGCCCACCTGTAACCCGAAACCTAACCCTTACAATAACTCTGACCCTAATCCTCGCCCTAAACCTAATTCTAATTCTAACCCTGACCCTAACCCTAACCTAACCTCAACCCTATCTTTAAGCCTACCATAAACTTAAACCTAACCCTAACCCTTAACCTTAACTCTAACCCTAACCCTAGCCCTAACCCTAACCTTAACGCTAACACTTACCCAGAACCCTCACCTTAACTGTAAATGTAACTCTAACTCTTACCCTAACCCTAAACTTAACCCTAATTATAACCTTAACCTAAACCTAACTGAAACAGTAACCCTTAACCCTAACTCTCATCCTAATCCTTAGCCTAAAACTAACCTTAACCCTAAACCTAACCCTAACCACTGACCCTAACTCTAACCCTAAGCCGAACCCTCACCCTTAACCAGAATTTCACCCTAAGCATAACGCTAAGCGTACCCTAACTTCATTCAAACCCGAACCCTAAGCAAAACTAACACTAACACTACACGTAACCCTAACCCTAAGCCTAACCCTAACCCTGACTCTGACCTGAACCCAAACCCCTAACCCCAACCCTCTCGCTTAACATAAACTTCTCTGTAACCCTAACCCTCAAACTAAACGTAACACTAAATCTCCCCTAACCCTGACCGTACCATAAACGTAACCCTAACTCTAAACTCAAAACTAACCCTGACCCTAACTCTAACTCTAACCCTAATCCTAACCCTAAAACTTACCCTACACACTCAGCTTCAATGGAAACCTAGCACTAACCCTCATCTTACCATCTAAACCTAACCTCAACCCTTAACCTAACCCTATCTATAACCTTCACCTAGCCCTAAACCTAAACATGACTTAACCCTAACACTAACCCTAACCCTAAATCGAAACCTAACCTTAACCCTAAACTGAATCCTAACCTAAGCTCTAACCCTAACCCCTAACGCTAACCCTAAGCTCAACCCTCACCCTTCAACTAAACTTTACCCCAGCTGTAGCCCTAACCCTAAGCCGAACCCTAAACCTGACCCTAACGTTAACCCAAACACCTAACCCTAACCCTAAGCCTAATCCTAAACCTAACCCTAACCTTAACCCAAATGCCTAACCCTAACCCTAACCCTCATCCTTAACCTAAACTTCACCCTAAACCTAAGGCTAACCCTAACCCTGAAAGTAAAGCTAACCCTTAACTATCCCCTAACTCTAGCCCTGACCCTAAACCTAATGCTAACCCTAGCCCTAACAGTAACACCCTAAAACATCAGCTTAATGTAAACTTAACACTAACCCTCCCATGAACCCCTAACCCTAACCCTACCCCGCATCCTACACCTAACCCAGACCTAAACCTAACCCTTTCTCTAACCCTAAATTAACCCTAACCTTAACTCTACCCTAACCCTAACAATAACTCTAAACCTGACCATAATCCTAAACCCTAGCACTAACTCCAACTCTAAATCTAACCCTAAGCTAGCCCTACCCTTTACCGTAAACCTAGCCTTAACCCTAACCTTACCCCTACCCAAACCCTAACGCTATACCTAACCCGAACACTAACCTTAAGCCTACTCTAACCTTAAGCCTAACCCTGACTATTAACTGAAACTTCACCCTAACCCTAAGCCTAACTCTAACTCTAACCCTAACCATAACAATTACCCTAAACCCTCGCCTTAACTGTAAACCTAACCCTAACCCTCACCCTAATCCTTAACCGTATCCCCAACCCTAAACCTAACGCTATCCCCAAACTTATCCCTAACCCTAACCCTAATACGAACAGTAACCCAAATCTAACCCTAACCCTAATATTAAACCTAAACTTAAATCTACCCTAACCATAAACCTAACCCTAACACCCTAAACCTAACGTCTAACACCGTCTATAATCCTAACCATTACCATAACCCTCACCCTTAATCTAAACTTCACACTAACCCTAAACCTAACCTAACGCTGACCCTAGACATAACGCCTAACCCTCACCGAACCCTAAACCTATCCTTAACACTAACCTGAACACAAACCCAAACCCTAGCCCTCACCATAAAAATAACCCTCACCCTATCCTGAACTTCATCCAAACACTAACCATAACCTTAACCCTAAACCTAGACCTAACCCAAACCCTAACCTTAAACCTAACTCTAAGAATAACGCTAGTCCATCTGTAACCCGAAACCGAACACTTACAATAGCCCTGAACCTAACCCTAAAATAATCCTAATCCTAACCCTAGACCTAATCCTAACCCTACCCCTAACCTTTACCCTAAATAGAACACTAAGTCTAACCCTCAACATGGACCTAAACCTAATTCTTACCCTACACCTAACCCTAATCCTAAACCAAACCCTAACTCTGACTATAACCCTAATCATAACAATTACCCTAAACCCTCACCTTAACTGTAAAACTAACCGTAACCCGCACCCTAAATCCTAACCGTATCCCACAACCCTAACCCTAATGCTATCCCTAACCCTAACCCTAACATTAACCTGAAACCCCTGAGCCCTAATGATAAACCTAACCCTAACACAAACCCTAACCCTAACACCAAAGCCTAGCAAAAACCTTAACACTAACTCTCACCCTAACTCTAACACTAACCCGAAACCGAATCATGAACCTAACCCTAAGCCTAAACCAAACCTAACCATGACCAGAACCGCAAGGCCTAACCAGAACCCTCACCCAAACCCTAACCCTAAACTACACCTCTAACCCCTAACGCCTGATCATAACGATAATCCTAACCCTAACCAACCCTAACCCTAAAACTAACCCTCACCCCAACCACAAAGCCTAACACAACCATGACCCTAACCCTAAACGTAACACTAAACTTAACCCTAACCTTAAATCTAACCCTAACCCTAAAACTGAACACAACCCCTGAACGTAACCCTAACCCTGAACATAACCTTAACACTAACCTGAAAACAAGCCCAAACCTTAGCCATAACCCTAACCCTCACCCTATCTTAAACTTCACCCTATCCCTAACCTAAAACTCACCCTGACTTTAACCCTAACCCTCCCCATAAACCTAACCCTCACCTTAACCTTGGCCCACCTGTAACCCGAAACCTAACCCTTACAATAACTCTGACCCTAATCCTCGCCCTAAACCTAATTCTAATTCTAACCCTGACCCTAACCCTAACCTAACCTCAACCCTATCTTTAAGCCTACCATAAACTTAAACCTAACCCTAACCCTTAACCTTAACTCTCACCCTAACCCTAGCCCTAACCCTAACCTTAACGGTAACACTTACCCAGAACCCTCACCTTAACTGTAAATGTAACTCTAACTCTTACCCTAACCCTAAACTTAACCCTAATTAGAACCTTAACCTAAACCTAACTGAAACAGTAACCCTTAACCCTAACTCTCATCCTAATCCTTAGCCTAAAACTAACCTTAACCCTAAACCTAACCCTAACCACTGACCCTAACTCTAACCCTAACCCTAAGCCGAACCCTCACCCTTAACCAGAATTTCACCCTAAGCATAACGCTAAGCGTACCCTAACTTCATTCAAACCCGAACCCTAAGCAAAACTAACACTAACACTACACGTAACCCTAACCCTAAACCTAACCCTAACCCTGACTCTGACCTGAACCCAAACCCCTAACCCCAACCCTCTCGCTTAACATAAACTTCTCTGTAACCCTAACCCTCAAACTAAACGTAACACTAAATCTCCCCTAACCCTGACCGTACCATAAACGTAACCCTAACTCTAAACTCAAAACTAACCCTGACCCTAACTCTAACTCTAACCCTAATCCTAACCCTAAAACTTACCCTACACACTCAGCTTCAATGGAAACCTAGCACTAACCCTCATCTTACCATCTAAACCTAACCTCAACCCTTAACCTAACCCTATCTATAACCTTCACCTAGCCCTAAACCTAAACATGACTTAACCCTAACACTAACCCTAACCCTAAATCGAAACCTAACCTTAACCCTAAACTGAATCCTAACCTAAGCTCTAACCCTAACCCCTAACGCTAACCCTAAGCTCAACCCTCACCCCTCAACTAAACTTTACCCCAGCTGTAGCCCTAACCCTAAGCCGAACCCTAAACCTGACCCTAACGTTAACCCAAACACCTAACCCTAACCCTAAGCCTAATCCTAAACCTAACCCTAACCTTAACCCAAATGCCTAACCCTAACCCTAACCCTCATCCTTAACCTAAACTTCACCCTAAACCTAAGGCTAACCCTAACCCTGAAAGTAAAGCTAACCCTTAACTATCCCCTAACTCTAGCCCTGACCCTAAACCTAATGCTAACCCTAGCCCTAACAGTAACACCCTAAAACATCAGCTTAATGTAAACTTAACACTAACCCTCCCATGAACCCCTAACCCTAACCCTACCCCGCATCCTACACCTAACCCAGACCTAAACCTAACCCTTTCTCTAACCCTAAATTAACCCTAACCTTAACTCTACCCTAACCCTAACAATAACTCTAAACCTGACCATAACCATAATCCTAAACCCTAGCACTAACTCTAACTCTAAATCTAACCCTAAGCTAGCCCTACCCTTTACCGTAAACCTAGCCTTAACCCTAACCTTACCCCTACCCAAACCCTAACGCTATACCTAACCCGAACACTAACCTTAACCCTACTCTAACCTTAAGCCTAACCCTGACTATTAACTGAAACTTCACCCTAACCCTAAGCCTAACTCTAACTCTAACCCTAACCATAACAATTACCCTAAACCCTCGCCTTAACTGTAAACCTAACCCTAACCCTCACCCTAATCCTTAACCGTATCCCCAACCCTAAACCTAACGCTATCCCCAAACTTATCCCTAACCCTAACCCTAATACGAACAGTAACCCAAATCTAACCCTAACCCTAATATTAAACCTAAACTTAAATCTACCCTAACCATAAACCTAACCCTAACACCCTAAACCTAACGTCTAACACCGTCTATAATCCTAACCATTACCATAACCCTCACCCTTAATCTAAACTTCACACTAACCCTAAACCTAACCTAACGCTGACCCTAGACATAACGCCTAACCCTCACCGAACCCTAAACCTATCCTTAACACTAACCTGAACACAAACCCAAACCCTAGCCCTCACCATAAAAATAACCCTCACCCTATCCTGAACTTCATCCAAACACTAACCATAACCTTAACCCTAAACCTAGACCTAACCCAAACCCTAACCTTAAACCTAACTCTAAGAATAACGCTAGTCCATCTGTAACCCGAAACCGAACACTTACAATAGCCCTGAACCTAACCCTAAAATAATCCTAATCCTAACCCTAGACCTAATCCTAACCCTACCCCTAACCTTTACCCTAAATAGAACACTAAGTCTAACCCTCAACATGGACCTAAACCTAATTCTTACCCTACACCTAACCCTAATCCTAAACCAAACCCTAACTCTGACTATAACCCTAATCATAACAATTACCCTAAACCCTCACCTTAACTGTAAAACTAACCGTAACCCGCACCCTAAATCCTAACCGTATCCCACAACCCTAACCCTAATGCTATCCCTAACCCTAACCCTAACATTAACCTGAAACCCCTGAGCCCTAATGATAAACCTAACCCTAACACAAACCCTAACCCTAACACCAAAGCCTAGCAAAAACCTTAACACTAACTCTCACCCTAACTCTAACACTAACCCGAAACCGAATCATGAACCTAACCCTAAGCCTAAACCAAACCTAACCATGACCAGAACCGCAAGGCCTAACCAGAACCCTCACCCAAACCCTAACCCTAAACTACACCTCTAACCCCTAACGCCTTATCATAACGATAATCCTAACCCTAACCAACCCTAACCCTAAAACTAACCCTCACCCCAACCACAAAGCCTAACACAACCATGACCCTAACCCTAAACGTAACACTAAACTTAACCCTAACCTTAAATCTAACCCTAACCCTAAAACTGAACACAACCCCTGAACGTAACCCTAACCCTGAACATAACCTTAACACTAACCTGAAAACAAGCCCAAACCTTAGCCATAACCCTAACCCTCACCCTATCTTAAACTTCACCCTATCCCTAACCTAAAACTCACCCTGACTTTAACCCTAACCCTCCCCATAAACCTAACCCTCACCTTAACCTTGGCCCACCTGTAACCCGAAACCTAACCCTTACAATAACTCTGACCCTAATCCTCGCCCTAAACCTAATTCTAATTCTAACCCTGACCCTAACCCTAACCTAACCTCAACCCTATCTTTAAGCCTACCATAAACTTAAACCTAACCCTAACCCTTAACCTTAACTCTAACCCTAACCCTAGCCCTAACCCTAACCTTAACGCTAACACTTACCCAGAACCCTCACCTTAACTGTAAATGTAACTCTAACTCTTACCCTAACCCTAAACTTAACCCTAATTATAACCTTAACCTAAACCTAACTGAAACAGTAACCCTTAACCCTAACTCTCATCCTAATCCTTAGCCTAAAACTAACCTTAACCCTAAACCTAACCCTAACCACTGACCCTAACTCTAACCCTAAGCCGAACCCTCACCCTTAACCAGAATTTCACCCTAAGCATAACGCTAAGCGTACCCTAACTTCATTCAAACCCGAACCCTAAGCAAAACTAACACTAACACTACACGTAACCCTAACCCTAAGCCTAACCCTAACCCTGACTCTGACCTGAACCCAAACCCCTAACCCCAACCCTCTCGCTTAACATAAACTTCTCTGTAACCCTAACCCTCAAACTAAACGTAACACTAAATCTCCCCTAACCCTGACCGTACCATAAACGTAACCCTAACTCTAAACTCAAAACTAACCCTGACCCTAACTCTAACTCTAACCCTAATCCTAACCCTAAAACTTACCCTACACACTCAGCTTCAATGGAAACCTAGCACTAACCCTCATCTTACCATCTAAACCTAACCTCAACCCTTAACCTAACCCTATCTATAACCTTCACCTAGCCCTAAACCTAAACATGACTTAACCCTAACACTAACCCTAACCCTAAATCGAAACCTAACCTTAACCCTAAACTGAATCCTAACCTAAGCTCTAACCCTAACCCCTAACGCTAACCCTAAGCTCAACCCTCACCCTTCAACTAAACTTTACCCCAGCTGTAGCCCTAACCCTAAGCCGAACCCTAAACCTGACCCTAACGTTAACCCAAACACCTAACCCTAACCCTAAGCCTAATCCTAAACCTAACCCTAACCTTAACCCAAATGCCTAACCCTAACCCTAACCCTCATCCTTAACCTAAACTTCACCCTAAACCTAAGGCTAACCCTAACCCTGAAAGTAAAGCTAACCCTTAACTATCCCCTAACTCTAGCCCTGACCCTAAACCTAATGCTAACCCTAGCCCTAACAGTAACACCCTAAAACATCAGCTTAATGTAAACTTAACACTAACCCTCCCATGAACCCCTAACCCTAACCCTACCCCGCATCCTACACCTAACCCAGACCTAAACCTAACCCTTTCTCTAACCCTAAATTAACCCTAACCTTAACTCTACCCTAACCCTAACAATAACTCTAAACCTGACCATAATCCTAAACCCTAGCACTAACTCCAACTCTAAATCTAACCCTAAGCTAGCCCTACCCTTTACCGTAAACCTAGCCTTAACCCTAACCTTACCCCTACCCAAACCCTAACGCTATACCTAACCCGAACACTAACCTTAAGCCTACTCTAACCTTAAGCCTAACCCTGACTATTAACTGAAACTTCACCCTAACCCTAAGCCTAACTCTAACTCTAACCCTAACCATAACAATTACCCTAAACCCTCGCCTTAACTGTAAACCTAACCCTAACCCTCACCCTAATCCTTAACCGTATCCCCAACCCTAAACCTAACGCTATCCCCAAACTTATCCCTAACCCTAACCCTAATACGAACAGTAACCCAAATCTAACCCTAACCCTAATATTAAACCTAAACTTAAATCTACCCTAACCATAAACCTAACCCTAACACCCTAAACCTAACGTCTAACACCGTCTATAATCCTAACCATTACCATAACCCTCACCCTTAATCTAAACTTCACACTAACCCTAAACCTAACCTAACGCTGACCCTAGACATAACGCCTAACCCTCACCGAACCCTAAACCTATCCTTAACACTAACCTGAACACAAACCCAAACCCTAGCCCTCACCATAAAAATAACCCTCACCCTATCCTGAACTTCATCCAAACACTAACCATAACCTTAACCCTAAACCTAGACCTAACCCAAACCCTAACCTTAAACCTAACTCTAAGAATAACGCTAGTCCATCTGTAACCCGAAACCGAACACTTACAATAGCCCTGAACCTAACCCTAAAATAATCCTAATCCTAACCCTAGACCTAATCCTAACCCTACCCCTAACCTTTACCCTAAATAGAACACTAAGTCTAACCCTCAACATGGACCTAAACCTAATTCTTACCCTACACCTAACCCTAATCCTAAACCAAACCCTAACTCTGACTATAACCCTAATCATAACAATTACCCTAAACCCTCACCTTAACTGTAAAACTAACCGTAACCCGCACCCTAAATCCTAACCGTATCCCACAACCCTAACCCTAATGCTATCCCTAACCCTAACCCTAACATTAACCTGAAACCCCTGAGCCCTAATGATAAACCTAACCCTAACACAAACCCTAACCCTAACACCAAAGCCTAGCAAAAACCTTAACACTAACTCTCACCCTAACTCTAACACTAACCCGAAACCGAATCATGAACCTAACCCTAAGCCTAAACCAAACCTAACCATGACCAGAACCGCAAGGCCTAACCAGAACCCTCACCCAAACCCTAACCCTAAACTACACCTCTAACCCCTAACGCCTTATCATAACGATAATCCTAACCCTAACCAACCCTAACCCTAAAACTAACCCTCACCCCAACCACAAAGCCTAACACAACCATGACCCTAACCCTAAACGTAACACTAAACTTAACCCTAACCTTAAATCTAACCCTAACCCTAAAACTGAACACAACCCCTGAACGTAACCCTAACCCTGAACATAACCTTAACACTAACCTGAAAACAAGCCCAAACCTTAGCCATAACCCTAACCCTCACCCTATCTTAAACTTCACCCTATCCCTAACCTAAAACTCACCCTGACTTTAACCCTAACCCTCCCCATAAACCTAACCCTCACCTTAACCTTGGCCCACCTGTAACCCGAAACCTAACCCTTACAATAACTCTGACCCTAATCCTCGCCCTAAACCTAATTCTAATTCTAACCCTGACCCTAACCCTAACCTAACCTCAACCCTATCTTTAAGCCTACCATAAACTTAAACCTAACCCTAACCCTTAACCTTAACTCTCACCCTAACCCTAGCCCTAACCCTAACCTTAACGGTAACACTTACCCAGAACCCTCACCTTAACTGTAAATGTAACTCTAACTCTTACCCTAACCCTAAACTTAACCCTAATTATAACCTTAACCTAAACCTAACTGAAACAGTAACCCTTAACCCTAACTCTCATCCTAATCCTTAGCCTAAAACTAACCTTAACCCTAAACCTAACCCTAACCACTGACCCTAACTCTAACCCTAACCCTAAGCCGAACCCTCACCCTTAACCAGAATTTCACCCTAAGCATAACGCTAAGCGTACCCTAACTTCATTCAAACCCGAACCCTAAGCAAAACTAACACTAACACTACACGTAACCCTAACCCTAAACCTAACCCTAACCCTGACTCTGACCTGAACCCAAACCCCTAACCCCAACCCTCTCGCTTAACATAAACTTCTCTGTAACCCTAACCCTCAAACTAAACGTAACACTAAATCTCCCCTAACCCTGACCGTACCATAAACGTAACCCTAACTCTAAACTCAAAACTAACCCTGACCCTAACTCTAACTCTAACCCTAATCCTAACCCTAAAACTTACCCTACACACTCAGCTTCAATGGAAACCTAGCACTAACCCTCATCTTACCATCTAAACCTAACCTCAACCCTTAACCTAACCCTATCTATAACCTTCACCTAGCCCTAAACCTAAACATGACTTAACCCTAACACTAACCCTAACCCTAAATCGAAACCTAACCTTAACCCTAAACTGAATCCTAACCTAAGCTCTAACCCTAACCCCTAACGCTAACCCTAAGCTCAACCCTCACCCTTCAACTAAACTTTACCCCAGCTGTAGCCCTAACCCTAAGCCGAACCCTAAACCTGACCCTAACGTTAACCCAAACACCTAACCCTAACCCTAAGCCTAATCCTAAACCTAACCCTAACCTTAACCCAAATGCCTAACCCTAACCCTAACCCTCATCCTTAACCTAAACTTCACCCTAAACCTAAGGCTAACCCTAACCCTGAAAGTAAAGCTAACCCTTAACTATCCCCTAACTCTAGCCCTGACCCTAAACCTAATGCTAACCCTAGCCCTAACAGTAACACCCTAAAACATCAGCTTAATGTAAACTTAACACTAACCCTCCCATGAACCCCTAACCCTAACCCTACCCCGCATCCTACACCTAACCCAGACCTAAACCTAACCCTTTCTCTAACCCTAAATTAACCCTAACCTTAACTCTACCCTAACCCTAACAATAACTCTAAACCTGACCATAACCATAATCCTAAACCCTAGCACTAACTCTAACTCTAAATCTAACCCTAAGCTAGCCCTACCCTTTACCGTAAACCTAGCCTTAACCCTAACCTTACCCCTACCCAAACCCTAACGCTATACCTAACCCGAACACTAACCTTAACCCTACTCTAACCTTAAGCCTAACCCTGACTATTAACTGAAACTTCACCCTAACCCTAAGCCTAACTCTAACTCTAACCCTAACCATAACAATTACCCTAAACCCTCGCCTTAACTGTAAACCTAACCCTAACCCTCACCCTAATCCTTAACCGTATCCCCAACCCTAAACCTAACGCTATCCCCAAACTTATCCCTAACCCTAACCCTAATACGAACAGTAACCCAAATCTAACCCTAACCCTAATATTAAACCTAAACTTAAATCTACCCTAACCATAAACCTAACCCTAACACCCTAAACCTAACGTCTAACACCGTCTATAATCCTAACCCTTACCATAACCCTCACCCTTAATCTAAACTTCACACTAACCCTAAACCTAACCTAACGCTGACCTTAGACATAACGCCTAACCCTCACCGAACCCTAAACCTATCCTTAACACTAACCTGAACACAAACCCAAACCCTAGCCCTCACCATAAAAATAACCCTCATCCTATCCTGAACTTCATCCAAACACTAACCATAACCTTAACCCTAAACCTAGACCTAACCCAAACCCTAACCTTAAACCTAACTCTAAGAATAACGCTAGTCCATCTGTAACCCGAAACCGAACACTTACAATAGCCCTGAACCTAACCCTAAAATAATCCTAATCCTAACCCTAGACCTAATCCTAACCCTACCCCTAACCTTTACCCTAAATAGAACACTAAGTCTAACCCTCAACATGGACCTAAACCTAATTCTTACCCTACACCTAACCCTAATCCTAAACCAAACCCTAACTCTGACTATAACCCTAATCATAACAATTACCCTAAACCCTCACCTTAACTGTAAAACTAACCGTAACCCGCACCCTAAATCCTAACCGTATCCCACAACCCTAACCCTAATGCTATCCCTAACCCTAACCCTAACATTAACCTGAAACCCCTGAGCCCTAATGATAAACCTAACCCTAACACAAACCCTAACCCTAACACCAAAGCCTAGCAAAAACCTTAACACTAACTCTCACCCTAACTCTAACACTAACCCGAAACCGAATCATGAACCTAACCCTAAGCCTAAACCAAACCTAACCATGACCAGAACCGCAAGGCCTAACCGGAACCCTCACCCAAACCCTAACCCTAAACTACACCTCTAACCCCTAACGCCTTATCATAACGATAATCCTAACCCTAACCAACCCTAACCCTAAAACTAACCCTCACCCCAACCACAAAGCCTAACACAACCATGACCCTAACCCTAAACGTAACACTAAACTTAACCCTAACCTTAAATCTAACCCTAACCCTAAAACTGAACACAAACCCTGAACGTAACCCTAACCCTGAACATAACCTTAACACTAACCTGAAAACAAGCCCAAACCTTAGCCATAACCCTAACCCTCACCCTATCTTAAACTTCACCCTATCCCTAACCTAAAACTCACCCTGACTTTAACCCTAACCCTCCCCATAAACCTAACCCTCACCTTAACCTTGGCCAACCTGTAACCCGAAACCTAACCCTTACAATAACTCTGACCCTAATCCTCGCCCTAAACCTAATTCTAATTCTAACCCTGACCCTAACCCTAACCTAACCTCAACCCTATCTTTAAGCCTACCACAAACTTAAACCTAACCCTAACCCTTAACCTTAACTCTCACCCTAACCCTAGCCCTAACCCTAACCTTAACGTTAACACTTACCCAGAACCCTCACCTTAACTGTAAATGTAACTCTAACTCTTACCCTAACCCTAAACTTAACCCTAATTATAACCTTAACCTAAACCTAACTGAAACAGTAACCCTTAACCCTAACTCTCATCCTAATCCTTAGCCTAAAACTAACCTTAACCCTAAACCTAACCCTAACCACTGACCCTAACTCTAACCCTAACCCTAAGCCGAACCCTCACCCTTAACCAGAATTTCACCCTAAGCATAACGCTAAGCGTACCCTAACTTCATTCAAACCCGAACCCTAAGCAAAACTAACACTAACACTACACGTAACCCTAACCCTAAGCCTAACCCTAACCCTGACTCTGACCTGAGCCCAAACCCCTAACCCCAACCCTCTCGCTTAACATAAACTTCTCTGTAACCCTAACCCTCAAACTAAACGTAACACTAAATCTCCCCTAACCCTGACCGTACCATAAACGTAACCCTAACTCTAAACTCAAAACTAACCCTGACCCGAACTCTAACTCTAACCCTAATCCTAACCCTAAAACTTACCCTACACACTCAGCTTCAATGGAAACCTAGCACTAACCCTCATCTTACCATCTAAACCTAACCTCAACCCTTAACCTAACCCTATCTATAACCTTCACCTAGCCCTAAACCTAAACATGACTTAACCCTAACACTAACCCTAACCCTAAATCGAAACCTAACCTTAACCCTAAACTGAATCCTAACCTAAGCTCTAACCCTAACCCCTAACGCTAACCCTAAGCTCAACCCTCACCCTTCAACTAAACTTTACCCCAGCTGTAGCCCTAACCCTAAGCCGAACCCTAAACCTGACCCTAACGTTAACCCAAACACCTAACCCTAACCCTAAGCCTAATCCTAAACCTAACCCTAACCTTAACCCAAATGCCTAACCCTAACCCTAACCCTCATCCTTAACCTAAACTTCACCCTAAACCTAAGGCTAACCCTAACCCTGAAAGTAAAGCTAACCCTTAACTATCCCCTAACTCTAGCCCTGACCCTAAACCTAATGCTAACCCTAGCCCTAACAGTAACACCCTAAAACATCAGCTTAATGTAAACTTAACACTAACCCTCCCATGAACCCCTAACCCTAACCCTACCCCGCATCCTACACCTAACCCAGACCTAAACCTAACCCTTTCTCTAACCCTAAATTAACCCTAACCTTAACTCTACCCTAACCCTAACAATAACTCTAAACCTGACCATAACCATAATCCTAAACCCTAGCACTAACTCCAACTCTAAATCTAACCCTAAGCTAGCCCTACCCTTTACCGTAAACCTAGCCTTAACCCTAACCTTACCCCTACCCAAACCCTAACCCTATACCTAACCCGAACACTAACCTTAACCCTACTCTAACCTTAAGCCTAACCCTGACTATTAACTGAAACTTCACCCTAACCCTAAGCCTAACTCTAACTCTAACCCTAACCATAACAATTACCCTAAACCCTCCCCTTAACTGTAAACCTAACCCTAACCCTCACCCTAATCCTTAACCGTATCCCCAACCCTAAACCTAACGCTATCCCCAAACTTATCCCTAACCCTAACCCTAATACGAACAGTAACCCAAATCTAACCCTAACCCTAATATTAAACCTAAACTTAAATCTACCCTAACCATAAACCTAACCCTAACACCCTAAACCTAACGTCTAACACCGTCTATAATCCTAACCCTTACCATAACCCTCACCCTTAATCTAAACTTCACACTAACCCTAAACCTAACCTAACGCTGACCCTAGACATAAAGCCTAACCCTCACCGAACCCTAAACCTATCCTTAACACTAACCTGAACACAAACCCAAACCCTAGCCCTCACCATAAAAATAACCCTCACCCTATCCTGAACTTCATCCAAACACTAACCATAACCTTAACCCTAAACCTAGACCTAACCCAAACCCTAACCTTAAACCTAACTCTAAGAATAACGCTAGTCCATCTGTAACCCGAAACCGAACACTTACAATAGCCCTGAACCTAACCCTAAAATAATCCTAATCCTAACCCTAGACCTAATCCTAACCCTACCCCTAACCTTTACCCTAAATAGAACACTAAGTCTAACCCTCAACATGGACCTAAACCTAATTCTTACCCTACACCTAACCCTAATCCTAAACCAAACCCTAACTCTGACTATAACCCTAATCATAACAATTACCCTAAACCCTCACCTTAACTGTAAAACTAACCGTAACCCGCACCCTAAATCCTAACCGTATCCCACAACCCTAACCCTAATGCTATCCCTAACCCTAACCCTAACATTAACCTGAAACCCCTGAGCCCTAATGATAAACCTAACCCTAACACAAACCCTAACCCTAACACCAAAGCCTAGCAAAAACCTTAACACTAACTCTCACCCTAACTCTAACACTAACCCGAAACCGAATCATGAACCTAACCCTAAGCCTAAACCAAACCTAACCATGACCAGAACCGCAAGGCCTAACCGGAACCCTCACCCAAACCCTAACCCTAAACTACACCTCTAACCCCTAACGCCTTATCATAACGATAATCCTAACCCTAACCAACCCTAACCCTAAAACTAACCCTCACCCCAACCACAAAGCCTAACACAACCATGACCCTAACCCTAAACGTAACACTAAACTTAACCCTAACCTTAAATCTAACCCTAACCCTAAAACTGAACACAACCCCTGAACGTAACCCTAACCCTGAACATAACCTTAACACTAACCTGAAAACAAGCCCAAACCTTAGCCATAACCCTAACCCTCACCCTATCTTAAACTTCACCCTATCCCTAACCTAAAACTCACCCTGACTTTAACCCTAACCCTCCCCATAAACCTAACCCTCACCTTAACCTTGGCCCACCTGTAACCCGAAACCTAACCCTTACAATAACTCTGACCCTAATCCTCGCCCTAAACCTAATTCTAATTCTAACCCTGACCCTAACCCTAACCTAACCTCAACCCTATCTTTAAGCCTACCACAAACTTAAACCTAACCCTAACCCTTAACCTTAACTCTCACCCTAACCCTAGCCCTAACCCTAACCTTAACGGTAACACTTACCCAGAACCCTCACCTTAACTGTAAATGTAACTCTAACTCTTACCCTAACCCTAAACTTAACCCTAATTATAACCTTCACCTAAACCTAACTGAAACAGTAACCCTTAACCCTAACTCTCATCCTAATCCTTAGCCTAAAACTAACCTTAACCCTAAACCTAACCCTAACCACTGACCCTAACTCTAACCCTAACCCTAAGCCGAACCCTCACCCTTAACCAGAATTTCACCCTAAGCATAACGCTAAGCGTACCCTAACTTCATTCAAACCCGAACCCTAAGCAAAACTAACACTAACACTACACGTAACCCTAACCCTAAGCCTAACCCTAACCCTGACTCTGACCTGAGCCCAAACCCCTAACCCCAACCCTCTCGCTTAACATAAACTTCTCTGTAACCCTAACCCTCAAACTAAACGTAACACTAAATCTCCCCTAACCCTGACCGTACCATAAACGTAACCCTAACTCTAAACTCAAAACTAACCCTGACCCGAACTCTAACTCTAACCCTAATCCTAACCCTAAAACTTACCCTACACACTCAGCTTCAATGGAAACCTAGCACTAACCCTCATCTTACCATCTAAACCTAACCTCAACCCTTAACCTAACCCTATCTATAACCTTCACCTAGCCCTAAACCTAAACATGACTTAACCCTAACACTAACCCTAACCCTAAATCGAAACCTAACCTTAACCCTAAACTGAATCCTAACCTAAGCTCTAACCCTAACCCCTAACGCTAACCCTAAGCTCAGCCCTCACCCTTCAACTAAACTTTACCCCAGCTGTAGCCCTAACCCTAAGCCGAACCCTAAACCTGACCCTAACGTTAACCCAAACACCTAACCCTAACCCTAAGCCTAATCCTAAACCTAACCCTAACCTTAACCCAAATGCCTAAGCCTAACCCTAACCCTCATCCTTAACCTAAACTTCACCCTAAACCTAAGGCTAACCCTAACCCTGAAAGTAAAGCTAACCCTTAACTATCCCCTAACTCTAGCCCTGACCCTAAACCTAATGCTAACCCTAGCCCTAACAGTAACACCCTAAAACATCAGCTTAATGTAAACACTAACCCTCCCATGAACCCCTAACCCTAACCCTACCCCGCATCCTACACCTAACCCAGACCTAAACCTAACCCTTTCTCTAACCCTAAATTAACCCTAACCTTAACTCTACCCTAACCCTAACAATAACTCTAAACCTGACCATAACCATAATCCTAAACCCTAGCACTAACTCCAACTCTAAATCTAACCCTAAGCTAGCCCTACCCTTTACCGTAAACCTAGCCTTAACCCTAACCTTACCCCTACCCAAACCCTAACGCTATACCTAACCCGAACACTAACCTTAACCCTACTCTAACCTTAAGCCTAACCCTGACTATTAACTGAAACTTCACCCTAACCCTAAGCCTAACTCTAACTCTAACCCTAACCATAACAATTACCCTAAACCCTCGCCTTAACTGTAAACCTAACCCTAACCCTCACCCTAATCCTTAACCGTATCCCCAACCCTAAACCTAACGCTATCCCCAAACTTATCCCTAACCCTAACCCTAATACGAACAGTAACCCAAATCTAACCCTAACCCTAATATTAAACCTAAACTTAAATCTACCCTAACCATAAACCTAACCCTAACACCCTAAACCTAACGTCTAACACCGTCTATAATCCTAACCCTTACCATAACCCTCACCCTTAACCTAAACTTCACACTAACCCTAAACCTAACCGAACGCTGACCCTAGACATAACGCCTAACCCTCACCGAACCCTAAACCTATCCTTAACACTAACGTGAACACAAACCCAAACCCTAGCCCTCACCATAAAAATAACCCTCACCCTATCCTGAACTTCATCCAAACACTAACCATAACCTTAACCCTAAACCTAGACCTAACCCAAACCCTAACCTTAAACCTAACTCTAAGAATAACGCTAGTCCATCTGTAACCCGAAACCGAACACTTACAATAGCCCTGAACCTAACCCTAAAATAATCCTAATCCTAACCCTAGACCTAATCCTAACCCTACCCCTAACCTTTACCCTAAATAGAACACTAAGTCTAACCCTCAACATGGACCTAAACCTAATTCTTACCCTACACCTAACCCTAATCCTAAACCAAACCCTAACTCTGACTATAACCCTAATCATAACAATTACCCTAAACCCTCACCTTAACTGTAAAACTAACCGTAACCCGCACCCTAAATCCTAACCGTATCCCACAACCCTAACCCTAATGCTATCCCTAACCCTAACCCTAACATTAACCTGAAACCCCTGAGCCCTAATGATAAACCTAACCCTAACACAAACCCTAACCCTAACACCAAAGCCTAGCAAAAACCTTAACACTAACTCTCACCCTAACTCTAACACTAACCCGAAACCGAATCATGAACCTAACCCTAAGCCTAAACCAAACCTAACCATGACCAGAACCGCAAGGCCTAACCGGAACCCTCACCCAAACCCTAACCCTAAACTACACCTCTAACCCCTAACGCCTTATCATAACGATAATCCTAACCCTAACCAACCCTAACCCTAAAACTAACCCTCACCCCAACCACAAAGCCTAACACAACCATGACCCTAACCCTAAACGTAACACTAAACTTAACCCTAACCTTAAATCTAACCCTAACCCTAAAACTGAACACAACCCCTGAACGTAACCCTAACCCTGAACATAACCTTAACACTAACCTGAAAACAAGCCCAAACCTTAGCCATAACCCTAACCCTCACCCTATCTTAAACTTCACCCTATCCCTAACCTAAAACTCACCCTGACTTTAACCCTAACCCTCCCCATAAACCTAACCCTCACCTTAACCTTGGCCCACCTGTAACCCGAAACCTAACCCTTACAATAACTCTGACCCTAATCCTCGCCCTAAACCTAATTCTAATTCTAACCCTGACCCTAACCCTAACCTAACCTCAACCCTATCTTTAAGCCTACCATAAACTTAAACCTAACCCTAACCCTTAACCTTAACTCTCACCCTAACCCTAGCCCTAACCCTAACCTTAACGGTAACACTTACCCAGAACCCTCACCTTAACTGTAAATGTAACTCTAACTCTTACCCTAACCCTAAACTTAACCCTAATTAGAACCTTAACCTAAACCTAACTGAAACAGTAACCCTTAACCCTAACTCTCATCCTAATCCTTAGCCTAAAACTAACCTTAACCCTAAACCTAACCCTAACCACTGACCCTAACTCTAACCCTAACCCTAAGCCGAACCCTCACCCTTAACCAGAATTTCACCCTAAGCATAACGCTAAGCGTACCCTAACTTCATTCAAACCCGAACCCGAAGCAAAACTATCACTAACACTACACGTAACCCTAACCCTAAGCCTAACCCTAACCCTGACTCTGACCTGAACCCAAACCCCTAACCCCAACCCTCTCGCTTAACATAAACTTCTCTGTAACCCTAACCCTCAAACTAAACGTAACACTAAATCTCCCCTAACCCTGACCGTACCATAAACGTAACCCTAACTCTAAACTCAAAACTAACCCTGACCCTAACTCTAACTCTAACCCTAACCCTAACCCTACCCCGCATCCTACACCTAACCCAGACCTAAACCTAACCCTTTCTCTAACCCTAAATTAACCCTAACCTTAACTCTACCCTAACCCTAACAATAACTCTAATCCTGACCATAACCATAATCCTAAACCCTAGCACTAACTCTAACTCTAAATCTAACCCTAAGCTAGCCCTACCCTTTACCGTAAACCTAACCTTAACCCTAACCTTACCCCTACCCAAACCCTAACGCTATACCTAACCCGAACACTAACCTTAACCCTACTCTAACCTTAAGCCTAACCCTGACTATTAACTGAAACTTCACCCTAACCCTAAGCCTAACTCTAACTCTAACCCTAACCATAACAATTACCCTAAACCCTCGCCTTAACTGTAAACCTAACCCTAACCCTCACCCTAATCCTTAACCGTATCCCCAACCCTAAACCTAACGCTATCCCCAAACTTATCCCTAACCCTAACCCTAATACGAACAGTAACCCAAATCTAACCCTAACCCTAATATTAAACCTAAACTGAAATCTACCCTAACCATAAACCTAACCCTAACACCCTAAACCTAACGTCTAACACCGTCTATAATCCTAACCCTTACCATAACCCTCACCCTTAACCTAAACTTCACACTAACCCTAAACCTAACCTAACGCTGACCCTAGACATAGCGCCTAACTCTCACCGAACCCTAAACCTATCCTTAACACTAACCTGAACACAAACCCAAACCCTAGCCCTCACCATAAAAATAACCCTCACCCTATCCTGAACTTCATCCAAACACTAACCATAACCTTAACCCTAAACCTAGACCTAACCCAAACCCTAACCTTAAACCTAACTCTAAGAATAACGCTAGTCCATCTGTAACCCGAAACCGAACACTTACAATAGCCCTGAACCTAACCCTAAAATAATCCTAATCCTAACCCTAGACCTAATCCTAACCCTACCCCTAACCTTTACCCTAAATAGAACACTAAGTCTAACCCTCAACATGGACCTAAACCTAATTCTTACCCTACACCTAACCCTAATCCTAAACCAAACCCTAACTCTGACTATAACCCTAATCATAACAATTACCCTAAACCCTCACCTTAACTGTAAAACTAACCGTAACCCGCACCCTAAATCCTAACCGTATCCCACAACCCTAACCCTAATGCTATCCCTAACCCTAACCCTAACATTAACCTGAAACCCCTGAGCCCTAATGATAAACCTAACCCTAACACAAACCCTAACCCTAACACCAAAGCCTAGCAAAAACCTTAACACTAACTCTCACCCTAACTCTAACACTAACCCGAAACCGAATCATGAACCTAACCCTAAGCCTAAACCAAACCTAACCATGACCAGAACCGCAAGGCCTAACCGGAACCCTCACCCAAACCCTAACCCTAAACTACACCTCTAACCCCTAACGCCTTATCATAACGATAATCCTAACCCTAACCAACCCTAACCCTAAAACTAACCCTCACCCCAACCACAAAGCCTAACACAACCATGACCCTAACCCTAAACGTAACACTAAACTTAACCCTAACCTTAAATCTAACCCTAACCCTAAAACTGAACACAACCCCTGAACGTAACCCTAACCCTGAACATAACCTTAACACTAACCTGAAAACAAGCCCAAACCTTAGCCATAACCCTAACCCTCACCCTATCTTAAACTTCACCCTATCCCTAACCTAAAACTCACCCTGACTTTAACCCTAACCCTCCCCATAAACCTAACCCTCACCTTAACCTTGGCCCACCTGTAACCCGAAACCTAACCCTTACAATAACTCTGACCCTAATCCTCGCCCTAAACCTAATTCTAATTCTAACCCTGACCCTAACCCTAACCTAACCTCAACCCTATCTTTAAGCCTACCATAAACTTAAACCTAACCCTAACCCTTAACCTTAACTCTCACCCTAACCCTAGCCCTAACCCTAACCTTAACGGTAACACTTACCCAGAACCCTCACCTTAACTGTAAATGTAACTCTAACTCTTACCCTAACCCTAAACTTAACCCTAATTATAACCTTAACCTAAACCTAACTGAAACAGTAACCCTTAACCCTAACTCTCATCCTAATCCTTAGCCTAAAACTAACCTTAACCCTAAACCTAACCCTAACCACTGACCCTAACTCTAACCCTAACCCTAAGCCGAACCCTCACCCTTAACCAGAATTTCACCCTAAGCATAACGCTAAGCGTACCCTAACTTCATTCAAACCCGAACCCTAAGCAAAACTAACACTAACACTACACGTAACCCTAACCCTAAGCCTACCTAACCCTAACCCTGACTCTGACCTGAGCCCAAACCCCTAACCCCAACCCTCTCGCTTAACATAAACTTCTCTGTAACCCTAACCCTCAAACTAAACGTAACACTAAATCTCCCCTAACCCTGACCATACCATAAACGTAACCCTAACTCTAAACTCAAAACTAACCCTGACCCTAACTCTAACTCTAACCCTAATCCTAACCCTAAAACTTACCCTACACACTCAGCTTCAATGGAAACCTAGCACTAACCCTCATCTTACCATCTAAACCTAACCTCAACCCTTAACCTAACCCTATCTATAACCTTCACCTAGCCCTAAACCTAAACATGACTTAACCCTAACACTAACCCTAACCCTAAATCGAAACCTAACCTTAACCCTAAACTGAATCCTAACCTAAGCTCTAACCCTAACCCCTAACGCTAACCCTAAGCTCAGCCCTCACCCTTCAACTAAACTTTACCCCAGCTGTAGCCCTAACCCTAAGCCGAACCCTAAACCTGACCCTAACGTTAACCCAAACACCTAACCCTAACCCTAAGCCTAATCCTAAACCTAACCCTAACCTTAACCCAAATGCCTAAGCCTAACCCTAACCCTCATCCTTAACCTAAACTTCACCCTAAACCTAAGGCTAACCCTAACCCTGAAAGTAAAGCTAACCCTTAACTATCCCCTAACTCTAGCCCTGACCCTAAACCTAATGCTAACCCTAGCCCTAACAGTAACACCCTAAAACATCAGCTTAATGTAAACTTAACACTAACCCTCCCATGAACCCCTAACCCTAACCCTACCCCGCATCCTACACCTCACCCAGACCTAAACCTAACCTTTTCTCTAACCCTAAATTAACCCTAACCTTAACTCTACCCTAACCCTAACAATAACTCTAAACCTGACCATAAGCGTAATCCTAAACCCTAGCACTAACTCCAACTCTAAATCTAACCCTAAGCTAGCCCTACCCTTTACCGTAAACCTAGCCTTAACCCTAACCTTACCCCTACCCAAACCCTAACGCTATACCTAACCCGAACACTAACCTTAACCCTACTCTAACCTTAAGCCTAACCCTGACTATTAACTGAAACTTCACCCTAACCCTAAGCCTAACTCTAACTCTAACCCTAACCATAACAATTACCCTAAACCCTCGCCTTAACTGTAAACCTAACCCTAACCCTCACCCTAATCCTTAACCGTATCCCCAACCCTAAACCTAACGCTATCCCCAAACTTATCCCTAACCCTAACCCTAATACGAACAGTAACCCAAATCTAACCCTAACCCTAATATTAAACCTAAACTTAAATCTACCCTAACCATAAACCTAACCCTAACACCCTAAACCTAACGTCTAACACCGTCTATAATCCTAACCCTTACCATAACCCTCACCCTTAATCTAAACTTCACACTAACCCTAAACCTAACCTAACGCTGACCCTAGACATAACGCCTAACCCTCACCGAACCCTAAACCTATCCTTAACACTAACCTGAACACAAACCCAAACCCTAGCCCTCACCATAAAAATAACCCTCACCCTATCCTGAACTTCATCCAAACACTAACCATAACCTTAACCCTAAACCTAGACCTAACCCAAACCCTAACCTTAAACCTAACTCTAAGAATAACGCTAGTCCATCTGTAACCCGAAACCGAACACTTACAATAGCCCTGAACCTAACCCTAAAATAATCCTAATCCTAACCCTAGACCTAATCCTAACCCTACCCCTAACCTTTACCCTAAATAGAACACTAAGTCTAACCCTCAACATGGACCTAAACCTAATTCTTACCCTACACCTAACCCTAATCCTAAACCAAACCCTAACTCTGACTATAACCCTAATCATAACAATTACCCTAAACCCTCACCTTAACTGTAAAACTAACCGTAACCCGCACCCTAAATCCTAACCGTATCCCACAACCCTAACCCTAATGCTATCCCTAACCCTAACCCTAACATTAACCTGAAACCCCTGAGCCCTAATGATAAACCTAACCCTAACACAAACCCTAACCCTAACACCAAAGCCTAGCAAAAACCTTAACACTAACTCTCACCCTAACGCTAACACTAACCCGAAACCGAATCATGAACCTAACCCTAAGCCTAAACCAAACCTAACCATGACCAGAACCGCAAGGCCTAACCGGAACCCTCACCCAAACCCTAACCCTAAACTACACCTCTAACCCCTAACGCCTTATCATAACGATAATCCTAACCCTAACCAACCCTAACCCTAAAACTAACCCTCACCCCAACCACAAAGCCTAACACAACCATGACCCTAACCCTAAACGTAACACTAAACTTAACCCTAACCTTAAATCTAACCCTAACCCTAAAACTGAACACAACCCCTGAACGTGACCCTAACCCTGAACATAACCTTAACACTAACCTGAAAACAAGCCCAAACCTTAGCCATAACCCTAACCCTCACCCTATCTTAAACTTCACCCTATCCCTAACCTAAAACTCACCCTGACTTTAACCCTAACCCTCCCCATAAACCTAACCCTCACCTTAACCTTGGCCCACCTGTAACCCGAAACCTAACCCTTACAATAACTCTGACCCTAATCCTCGCCCTAAACCTAATTCTAATTCTAACCCTGACCCTAACCCTAACCTAACCTCAACCCTATCTTTAAGCCTACCATAAACTTAAACCTAACCCTAACCCTTAACCTTAACTCTCACCCTAACCCTAGCCCTAACCCTAACCTTAACGGTAACACTTACCCAGAACCCTCACCTTAACTGTAAATGTAACTCTAACTCTTACCCTAACCCTAAACTTAACCCTAATTATAACCTTAACCTAAACCTAACTGAAACAGTAACCCTTAACCCTAACTCTCATCCTAATCCTTAGCCTAAAACTAACCTTAACCCTAAACCTAACCCTAACCACTGACCCTAACTGAACCCTAACCCTAAGCCGAACCCTCACCCTTAACCAGAATTTCACCCTAAGCATAACGCTAAGCGTACCCTAACTTCATTCAAACCCGAACCCTAAGCAAAACTAACACTAACACTACACGTAACCCTAACCCTAAGCCTAACCCTAACCCTGACTCTGACCTGAACCCAAACCCCTAACCCCAACCCTCTCGCTTAACATAAACTTCTCTGTAACCCTAACCCTCAAACTAAACGTAACACTAAATCTCCCCTAACCCTGACCGTACCATAAACGTAACCCTAACTCTAAACTCAAAACTAACCCTGACCCTAACTCTAACTCTAACCCTAATCCTAACCCTAAAACTTACCCTACACACTCAGCTTCAATGGAAACCTAGCACTAACCCTCATCTTACCATCTAAACCTAACCTCAACCCTTAACCTAACCCTATCTATAACCTTCACCTAGCCCTAAACCTAAACATGACTTAACCCTAACACTAACCCTAACCCTAAATCTAAACCTAACCTTAACCCTAAACTGAATCCTAACCTAAGCTCTAACCCTAACCCCTAACGCTAACCCTAAGCTCAACCCTCACCCTTCAATTAAACTTTACCCCAGCTGTAGCCCTAACCCTAAGCCGAACCCTAAACCTGACCCTAACGTTAACCCAAACACCTAACCCTAACCCTAAGCCTAATCCTAAACCTAACCCTAACCTTAACCCAAATGCCTAAGCCTAACCCTAACCCTCATCCTTAACCTAAACTTCACCCTAAACCTAAGGCTAACCCTAACCCTGAAAGTAAAGCTAACCCTTAACTATCCCCTAACTCTAGCCCTGACCCTAAACCTAATGCTAACCCTAGCCCTAACAGTAACACCCTAAAACATCAGCTTAATGTAAACTTAACACTAACCCTCCCATGAACCCCTAACCCTAACCCTACCCCGCATCCTACACCTAACCCAGACCTAAACCTAACCCTTTCTCTAACCCTAAATTAACCCTAACCTTAACTCTACCCTAACCCTAACAATAACTCTAAACCTGACCATAACCATAATCCTAAACCCTAGCACTAACTCTAACTCTAAATCTAACCCTAAGCTAGCCCTACCCTTTACCGTAAACCTAGCCTTAACCCTAACCTTACCCCTACCCAAACCCTAACGCTATACCTAACCCGAACACTAACCTTAACCCTACTCTAACCTTAAGCCTAACCCTGACTATTAACTGAAACTTCACCCTAACCCTAAGCCTAACTCTAACTCTAACCCTAACCATAACAATTACCCTAAACCCTCGCCTTAACTGTAAACCTAACCCTAACCCTCACCCTAATCCTTAACCGTATCCCCAACCCTAAACCTAACGCTATCCCCAAACTTATCCCTAACCCTAACCCTAATACGAACAGTAACCCAAATCTAACCCTAACCCTAATATTAAACCTAAACTGAAATCTACCCTAACCATAAACCTAACCCTAACACCCTAAACCTAACGTCTAACACCGTCTATAATCCTAACCCTTACCATAACCCTCACCCTTAATCTAAACTTCACACTAACCCTAAACCTAACCTAACGCTGACCTTAGACATAACGCCTAACCCTCACCGAACCCTAAACCTATCCTTAACACTAACCTGAACACAAACCCAAACCCTAGCCCTCACCATAAAAATAACCCTCATCCTATCCTGAACTTCATCCAAACACTAACCATAACCTTAACCCTAAACCTAGACCTAACCCAAACCCTAACCTTAAACCTAACTCTAAGAATAACGCTAGTCCATCTGTAACCCGAAACCGAACACTTACAATAGCCCTGAACCTAACCCTAAAATAATCCTAATCCTAACCCTAGACCTAATCCTAACCCTACCCCTAACCTTTACCCTAAATAGAACACTAAGTCTAACCCTCAACATGGACCTAAACCTAATTCTTACCCTACACCTAACCCTAATCCTAAACCAAACCCTAACTCTGACTATAACCCTAATCATAACAATTACCCTAAACCCTCACCTTAACTGTAAAACTAACCGTAACCCGCACCCTAAATCCTAACCGTATCCCACAACCCTAACCCTAATGCTATCCCTAACCCTAACCCTAACATTAACCTGAAACCCCTGAGCCCTAATGATAAACCTAACCCTAACACAAACCCTAACCCTAACACCAAAGCCTAGCAAAAACCTTAACACTAACTCTCACCCTAACTCTAACACTAACCCGAAACCGAATCATGAACCTAACCCTAAGCCTAAACCAAACCTAACCATGACCAGAACCGCAAGGCCTAACCGGAACCCTCACCCAAACCCTAACCCTAAACTACACCTCTAACCCCTAACGCCTTATCATAACGATAATCCTAACCCTAACCAACCCTAACCCTAAAACTAACCCTCACCCCAACCACAAAGCCTAACACAACCATGACCCTAACCCTAAACGTAACACTAAACTTAACCCTAACCTTAAATCTAACCCTAACCCTAAAACTGAACACAACCCCTGAACGTAACCCTAACCCTGAACATAACCTTAACACTAACCTGAAAACAAGCCCAAACCTTAGCCATAACCCTAACCCTCACCCTATCTTAAACTTCACCCTATCCCTAACCTAAAACTCACCCTGACTTTAACCCTAACCCTCCCCATAAACCTAACCCTCACCTTAACCTTGGCCCACCTGTAACCCGAAACCTAACCCTTACAATAACTCTGACCCTAATCCTCGCCCTAAACCTAATTCTAATTCTAACCCTGACCCTAACCCTAACCTAACCTCAACCCTATCTTTAAGCCTACCATAAACTTAAACCTAACCCTAACCCTTAACCTTAACTCTCACCCTAACCCTAGCCCTAACCCTAACCTTAACGGTAACACTTACCCAGAACCCTCACCTTAACTGTAAATGTAACTCGAACTCTTACCCTAACCCTAAACTTAACCCTAATTAGAACCTTAACCTAAACCTAACTGAAACAGTAACCCTTAACCCTAACTCTCATCCTAATCCTTAGCCTAAAACTAACCTTAACCCTAAACCTAACCCTAACCACTGACCCTAACTCTAACCCTAACCCTAAGCCGAACCCTCACCCTTAACCAGAATTTCACCCTAAGCATAACTCTAAGCGTACCCTAACTTCATTCAAACCCGAACCCTAAGCAAAACTAACACTAACACTACACGTAACCCTAACCCTAAGCCTAACCCTAACCCTGACTCTGACCTGAGCCCAAACCCCTAACCCCAACCCTCTCGCTTAACATAAACTTCTCTGTAACCCTAACCCTCAAACTAAATGTAACACTAAATCTCCCCTAACCCTGACCGTACCATAAACGTAACCCTAACTCTAAACTCAAAACTAACCCTGACCCTAACTCTAACTCTAACCCTAATCCTAACCCTAAAACTTACCCTACACACTCAGCTTCAATGGAAACCTAGCACTAACCCTCATCTTACCATCTAAACCTAACCTCAACCCTTAACCTAACCCTATCTATAACCTTCACCTAGCCCTAAACCTAAACATGACTTAACCCTAACACTAACCCTAACCCTAAATCTAAACCTAACCTTAACCCTAAACTGAATCCTAACCTAAGCTCTAACCCTAACCCCTAACGCTAACCCTAAGCTCAGCCCTCACCCTTCAACTAAACTTTACCCCAGCTGTAGCCCTAACCCTAAGCCGAACCCTAAACCTGACCCTAACGTTAACCCAAACACCTAACCCTAACCCTAAGCCTAATCCTAAACCTAACCCTAACCTTAACCCAAATGCCTAAGCCTAACCCTAACCCTCATCCTTAACCTAAACTTCACCCTAAACCTAAGGCTAACCCTAACCCTGAAAGTAAAGCTAACCCTTAACTATCCCCTAACTCTAGCCCTGACCCTAAACCTAATGCTAACCCTAGCCCTAACAGTAACACCCTAAAACATCAGCTTAATGTAAACTTAACACTAACCCTCCCATGAACCCCTAACCCTAACCCTACCCCGCATCCTACACCTAACCCAGACCTAAACCTAACCCTTTCTCTAACCCTAAATTAACCCTAACCTTAACTCTACCCTAACCCTAACAATAACTCTAAACCTGACCATAAGCATAATCCTAAACCCTAGCACTAACTCTAACTCTAAATCTAACCCTAAGCTAGCCCTACCCTTTACCGTAAACCTAGCCTTAACCCTAACCTTACCCCTACCCAAACCCTAACGCTATACCTAACCCGAACACTAACCTTAACCCTACTCTAACCTTAAGCCTAACCCTGGCTATTAACTGAAACTTCACCCTAACCCTAAGCCTAACTCTAACTCTAACCCTAACCATAACAATTACCCTAAACCCTCGCCTTAACTGTAAACCTAACCCTAACCCTCACCCTAATCCTTAACCGTATCCCCAACCCTAAACCTAACGCTATCCCCAAACTTATCCCTAACCCTAACCCTAATACGAACAGTAACCCAAATCTAACCCTAACCCTAATATTAAACCTAAACTGAAATCTACCCTAACCATAAACCTAACCCTAACACCCTAAACCTAACGTCTAACACCGTCTATAATCCTAACCCTTACCATAACCCTCACCCTTAATCTAAACTTCACACTAACCCTAAACCTAACCTAACGCTGACCTTAGACATAACGCCTAACCCTCACCGAACCCTAAACCTATCCTTAACACTAACCTGAACACAAACCCAAACCCTAGCCCTCACCATAAAAATAACCCTCATCCTATCCTGAACTTCATCCAAACACTAACCATAACCTTAACCCTAAACCTAGACCTAACCCAAACCCTAACCTTAAACCTAACTCTAAGAATAACGCTAGTCCATCTGTAACCCGAAACCGAACACTTACAATAGCCCTGAACCTAACCCTAAAATAATCCTAATCCTAACCCTAGACCTAATCCTAACCCTACCCCTAACCTTTACCCTAAATAGAACACTAAGTCTAACCCTCAACATGGACCTAAACCTAATTCTTACCCTACACCTAACCCTAATCCTAAACCAAACCCTAACTCTGACTATAACCCTAATCATAACAATTACCCTAAACCCTCACCTTAACTGTAAAACTAACCGTAACCCGCACCCTAAATCCTAACCGTATCCCACAACCCTAACCCTAATGCTATCCCTAACCCTAACCCTAACATTAACCTGAAACCCCTGAGCCCTAATGATAAACCTAACCCTAACACAAACCCTAACCCTAACACCAAAGCCTAGCAAAAACCTTAACACTAACTCTCACCCTAACTCTAACACTAACCCGAAACCGAATCATGAACCTAACCCTAAGCCTAAACCAAACCTAACCATGACCAGAACCGCAAGGCCTAACCGGAACCCTCACCCAAACCCTAACCCTAAACTACACCTCTAACCCCTAACGCCTTATCATAACGATAATCCTAACCCTAACCAACCCTAACCCTAAAACTAACCCTCACCCCAACCACAAAGCCTAACACAACCATGACCCTAACCCTAAACGTAACACTAAACTTAACCCTAACCTTAAATCTAACCCTAACCCTAAAACTGAACACAAACCCTGAACGTAACCCTAACCCTGAACATAACCTTAACACTAACCTGAAAACAAGCCCAAACCTTAGCCATAACCCTAACCCTCACCCTATCTTAAACTTCACCCTATCCCTAACCTAAAACTCACCCTGACTTTAACCCTAACCCTCCCCATAAACCTAACCCTCACCTTAACCTTGGCCCACCTGTAACCCGAAACCTAACCCTTACAATAACTCTGACCCTAATCCTCGCCCTAAACCTAATTCTAATTCTAACCCTGACCCTAACCCTAACCTAACCTCAACCCTATCTTTAAGCCTACCATAAACTTAAACCTAACCCTAACCCTTAACCTTAACTCTCACCCTAACCCTAGCCCTAACCCTAACCTTAACGGTAACACTTACCCAGAACCCTCACCTTAACTGTAAATGTAACTCTAACTCTTACCCTAACCCTAAACTTAACCCTAATTAGAACCTTAACCTAAACCTAACTGAAACAGTAACCCTTAACCCTAACTCTCATCCTAATCCTTAGCCTAAAACTAACCTTAACCCTAAACCTAACCCTAACCACTGACCCTAACTCTAACCCTAACCCTAAGCCGAACCCTCACCCTTAACCAGAATTTCACCCTAAGCATAACTCTAAGCGTACCCTAACTTCATTCAAACCCGAACCCTAAGCAAAACTAACACTAACACTACACGTAACCCTAACCCTAAGCCTAACCCTAACCCTGACTCTGACCTGAGCCCAAACCCCTAACCCCAACCCTCTCGCTTAACATAAACTTCTCTGTAACCCTAACCCTCAAACTAAACGTAACACTAAATCTCCCCTAACCCTGACCGTACCATAAACGTAACCCTAACTCTAAACTCAAAACTAACCCTGACCCTAACTCTAACTCTAACCCTAATCCTAACCCTAAAACTTACCCTACACACTCAGCTTCAATGGAAACCTAGCACTAACCCTCATCTTACCATCTAAACCTAACCTCAACCCTTAACCTAACCCTATCTATAACCTTCACCTAGCCCTAAACCTAAACATGACTTAACCCTAACACTAACCCTAACCCTAAATCTAAACCTAACCTTAACCCTAAACTGAATCCTAACCTAAGCTCTAACCCTAACCCCTAACGCTAACCCTAAGCTCAGCCCTCACCCTTCAACTAAACTTTACCCCAGCTGTAGCCCTAACCCTAAGCCGAACCCTAAACCTGACCCTAACGTTAACCCAAACACCTAACCCTAACCCTAAGCCTAATCCTAAACCTAACCCTAACCTTAACCCAAATGCCTAAGCCTAACCCTAACCCTCATCCTTAACCTAAACTTCACCCTAAACCTAAGGCTAACCCTAACCCTGAAAGTAAAGCTAACCCTTAACTATCCCCTAACTCTAGCCCTGACCCTAAACCTAATGCTAACCCTAGCCCTAACAGTAACACCCTAAAACATCAGCTTAATGTAAACTTAACACTAACCCTCCCATGAACCCCTAACCCTAACCCTACCCCGCATCCTACACCTAACCCAGACCTAAACCTAACCCTTTCTCTAACCCTAAATTAACCCTAACCTTACTCTACCCTAACCCTAACAATAACTCTAAACCTGACCATAAGCATAATCCTAAACCCTAGCACTAACTCTAACTCTAAATCTAACCCTAAGCTAGCCCTACCCTTTACCGTAAACCTAGACTTAACCCTAACCTTACCCCTACCCAAACCCTAACGCTATACCTAACCCGAACACTAACCTTAACCCTACTCTAACCTTAAGCCTAACCCTGGCTATTAACTGAAACTTCACCCTAACCCTAAGCCTAACTCTAACTCTAACCCTAACCATAACAATTACCCTAAACCCTCGCCTTAACTGTAAACCTAACCCTAACCCTCACCCTAATCCTTAACCGTATCCCCAACCCTAAACCTAACGCTATCCCCAAACTTATCCCTAACCCTAACCCTAATACGAACAGTAACCCAAATCTAACCCTAACCCTAATATTAAACCTAAACTGAAATCTACCCTAACCATAAACCTAACCCTAACACCCTAAACCTAACGTCTAACACCGTCTATAATCCTAACCCTTACCATAACCCTCACCCTTAACCTAAACTTCACACTAACCCTAAACCTAACCTAACGCTGACCCTAGACATAACGCCTAACCCTCACCGAACCCTAAACCTATCCTTAACACTAACCTGAACACAAACCCAAACCCTAGCCCTCACCATAAAAATAACCCTCACCCTATCCTGAACTTCATCCAAACACTAACCATAACCTTAACCCTAAACCTAGACCTAACCCAAACCCTAACCTTAAACCTAACTCTAAGAATAACGCTAGTCCATCTGTAACCCGAAACCGAACACTTACAATAGCCCTGAACCTAACCCTAAAATAATCCTAATCCTAACCCTAGACCTAATCCTAACCCTACCCCTAACCTTTACCCTAAATAGAACACTAAGTCTAACCCTCAACATGGACCTAAACCTAATTCTTACCCTACACCTAACCCTAATCCTAAACCAAACCCTAACTCTGACTATAACCCTAATCATAACAATTACCCTAAACCCTCACCTTAACTGTAAAACTAACCGTAACCCGCACCCTAAATCCTAACCGTATCCCACAACCCTAACCCTAATGCTATCCCTAACCCTAACCCTAACATTAACCTGAAACCCCTGAGCCCTAATGATAAACCTAACCCTAACACAAACCCTAACCCTAACACCAAAGCCTAGCAAAAACCTTAACACTAACTCTCACCCTAACGCTAACACTAACCCGAAACCGAATCATGAACTTAACCCTAAGCCTAAACCAAACCTAACCATGACCAGAACCGCAAGGCCTAACCGGAACCCTCACCCAAACCCTAACCCTAAACTACACCTCTAACCCCTAACGCCTTATCATAACGATAATCCTAACCCTAACCAACCCTAACCCTAAAACTAACCCTCACCCCAACCACAAAGCCTAACACAACCATGACCCTAACCCTAAACGTAACACTAAACTTAACCCTAACCTTAAATCTAACCCTAACCCTAAAACTGAACACAAACCCTGAACGTAACCCTAACCCTGAACATAACCTTAACACTAACCTGAAAACAAGCCCAAACCTTAGCCATAACCCTAACCCTCACCCTATCTTAAACTTCACCCTATCCCTAACCTAAAACTCACCCTGACTTTAACCCTAACCCTCCCATAAACCTAACCCTCACCTTAACCTTGGCCCACCTGTAACCCGAAACCTAACCCTTACAATAACTCTGACCCTAATCCTCGCCCTAAACCTAATTCTAATTCTAACCCTGACCCTAACCCTAACCTAACCTCAACCCTATCTTTAAGCCTACCATAAACTTAAACCTAACCCTAACCCTTAACCTTAACTCTCACCCTAACCCTAGCCCTAACCCTAACCTTAACGGTAACACTTACCCAGAACCCTCACCTTAACTGTAAATGTAACTCTAACTCTTACCCTAACCCTAAACTTAACCCTAATTAGAACCTTAACCTAAACCTAACTGAAACAGTAACCCTTAACCCTAACTCTCATCCTAATCCTTAGCCTAAAACTAACCTTAACCCTAAACCTAACCCTAACCACTGACCCTAACTCTAAGCCTAACCCTAAGCCGAACCCTCACCCTTAACCAGAATTTCACCCTAAGCATAACGCTAAGCGTACCCTAACTTCATTCAACCCGAACCCTAAGCAAAACTAACACTAACACTACACGTAACCCTAACCTAAGCCTAACCCTAACCCTGACTCTGACCTGAACCCAAACCCCTAACCCCAACCCTCTCGCTTAACATAAACTTCTCTGTAACCCTAACCCTCAAACTAAACGTAACACTAAATCTCCCCTAACCCTGACCGTACCATAAACGTAACCCTAACTCTAAACTCAAAACTAACCCTGACCCTAACTCTAACTCTAACCCTAATCCTAACCCTAAAACTTACCCTACACACTCAGCTTCAATGGAAACCTAGCACTAACCCTCATCTTACCATCTAAACCTAACCTCAACCCTTAACCTAACCCTATCTATAACCTTCACCTAGCCCTAAACCTAAACATGACTTAACCCTAACACTAACCCTAACCCTAAATCTAAACCTAACCTTAACCCTAAACTGAATCCTAACCTAAGCTCTAACCCTAACCCCTAACGCTAACCCTAAGCTCAGCCCTCACCCTTCAACTAAACTTTACCCCAGCTGTAGCCCTAACCCTAAGCCGAACCCTAAACCTGACCCTAACATTAACCCAAACACCTAACGCTAACCCTAAGCCTAATCCTAAACCTAACCCTAACCTTAACCCAAATGCCTAAGCCTAACCCTAACCCTCATCCTTAACCTAAACTTCACCCTAAACCTAAGGCTAACCCTATCCCTGAAAGTAAAGCTAACCCTTAACTATCCCCTAACTCTAGCCCTGACCCTAAACCTAATGCTAACCCTAGCCCTAACAGTAACACCCTAAAACATCAGCTTAATGTAAACTTAACACTAACCCTCCCATGAACCCCTAACCCTAACCCTACCCCGCATCCTACACCTAACCCAGACCTAAACCTAACCTTTTCTCTAACCCTAAATTAACCCTAACCTTAACTCTACCCTAACCCTAACAATAACTCTAAACCTGACCATAAAATACTATCTCTCTATG